>NC_083570.1:105866962-106076962 GCF_027579695.1 Neoarius graeffei
TCGAATACTGACTGAAATAAATTTTAAGTTTAAAAAAAAAAAAAATTTGAGATCAGGGATTTGCTCTTTTATCGTGTGTGTGTGTCTCACTCAAAAGGGCTGATTGGAGTTAAAACAAACTGAAAGTTGAGTCCATTCCAAAGTCAGAGACACTTTTTTGTGTGTGTGTTTTATGAAAGGCACGGACGGAGTGTTTTGCTGCTGGACGGAGAGAGATCCTCTCGTCTCGTCTCTGGCTGCTCCGCTTACGCGACGAGAGGTCGAAAGTGACATACTACTTACTGTAATCACACAGATTTACCTCTTAATGGCTACTATTGGTCTCTTGTGTGACCTTGCTTTAAGTTTATGTACATTGTTGTACATGTCGGGGAGGGGGAGGGGGGGAACGACAGCGCGGGTCGTGTTCCGTTGTGCGTTCTCCGAGGAGCGTCTCGCTTCACCACCATATCGGTGTTAAACTGCACATTTCAGTTCAGTTGCAGCTGTCTGTGGCACTTGTTGTTGGTTTTGCACTCTGTTACCCATTCCACAGTAAATCTCTCTCTCTCACGCAGATGTCTTTATTATGGAATTAATCTTGTGCCAAAATGTTCATACAGTACTTTTGAAATATCAAACAAAAACGACAAATCCAAATACAAAAAGTCAATTTAAAATATCAGTCTATTACTCTTCAGAAACCTTTTAATTTTGTTCCGCGTCTTTCTCGGTTTTGTTTGGCGTAATTTATTTTGGTTGCGATTCCAGCTTTCTCGTTTGCGCTCCCTGACTTTTTGCTTGCAGTTTTGGCACAAACTTCACGTGTGGGCGGGCTGTCCAGGAATGCATTCCCATTGGCTAACTTGTGTTTGACTGACAGCTACGCTCAGCCATTCCCTACTCGGATTCTGGCGGACTGTTTGACGAGTGACCGATCCATTGACGGTAAACAAGGATCGAGTGGACTTCAGTGGCGACTATGATACTGAATTAATTCAACAAAGTGTAAGTGCGGGACAAATGTGTTGCAGTAGTGCACATTATGCAGGTGTTTCGTGGCAAGTCAAATGTTAAGGCCAATTTATGCTGACAACGCAGTCCTCGCAGATGGCATCGCAGATAGCGTCTGCGTAGCCCCCCTCCCCTTCGCAGACGCTCTGCGTGCACCTCCCAAAAATTGTGACCACCGCAGAAGCCTCGCAGACAGCGTCACAGACAAGAGGGCTCTGATTGGTCCACTCTACATCCACTGTACACGCACTTCCGCTTCCCTACTTTCCCGGTTTTTGTTTTCACGACCGCCATTTTTAAAAACACGAGCGAAGCTGGAGCAGCACGAAGAGCGGTTGATCGAGGAAGTGAGGAAGTACGGACATCTATACAACTCCAGTTCTAGTCATTATAAGTAACCGGAGGATAAACACTCCACTAACCACACCCACCAACTACTCGTAGCGACTTCGCGCCCCCTTGCGTTGTGGCGGTGAATAACATCGCGCACGCCTATTACTCCCCGCTCAACGATAAATTACAACTGTCTGCGAAAAGCTATCTGCGAAAGCCTTGTCGCAAGAGCATGCAGAGGCCTTTAGCCTTAGCTCCACTACCCAATATAATAGCTGTCTTGCTAACGTTAAACACGCCTGCATAATGTGCACTACTGCAACACATACAGCACGTGTCCCGCACTTGCACTTCGTTGAATTAAAGGGGTACAAAATATAATATATACGGTTGCTGATGTGACAAAGTAACGTATTCTATCAAATTTATATACTAGAAAACAACGAAATATCTTGGTAATTGTAAATATAATACTTTATACGCTAAACCGCGCAAGAGTCACCATTTTTAAAAGACCGTGACGTCAGCGCTACCCACTGCACTAGCGGAACTCTCCGAAATAGAGGAGATAAGCGTGTAATCATGGCGTCGGGCGCATCAAGTGAAAGCGACAGCTCTGTCGAATCATACGAAGAGATCCCGCAAGACACACTGCAAGCAGGCTATGGCTTAGAAGGGTACCAGTTTGAACCTGGGAGAGGTACTCTCGACTCCGGTGATGAAATAAGAGAAGAAAGCTCGGATGACGGCGAGGATGAGACTGATGCTGACCATGGGCATGGCGAGCGTGGGGCAGAGCGTCTGCGTGCAGGTGACACGGCGTGGTGCTCGTGCGGAAAATGTAACGTGGAGTTGCTCACGAGTCCAGCAGAATTTATTTGCTGCAATGAGATAGGCGCCACCCGTGGACTTGCGAAATCGTCGCAAGAGGCAGAAACAGGTATTTCACACGTGCTATTCCCAACCTCAATGAGCCAACACAACTGGGCACATACACACGTCATGAGTGTTACGCAGAGAAAATGAACGTGCATTCTGATTGGATAAAATTAATATCATGGCGGGCTGTTCAAACTGCGGGAATAGTTTGCTCGAGCTACTTTCAAAACACTATAACTTTCCAACCTTAGAACAAAAAACTTTTGTAAGTCTTGAATAAGGTTCATTAATGTTTTGTTATATTTACTCTATATATTGCCCTCTGTTCCCCTTTAATGCAATATCATAGTCGCCACTGAAGTCCACTCGATCCTTGTTTACCGTCAATGGATCGGTCACTCGTCAAACAGTCCGCCAGAATCCGAGTAGGAAATGGCTGAGCGTAGCTGTCAGTCAAACACAAGTTAGCCAATGGGAATGCGTTCCTGGACAGCCCGCCCACACGTGAAGTTTGTGCCAAAACTGCGAGCAAAAAGTCAGGGAGCGCAAACGAGAAAGCTGGAATCGCAACCAAAATAAATTACGTCAAACAAAACTGAGAAAGACGCGGAACAAAAATAAAAGGTTTCTGAAGAGTAACAGACTGATATTTTGCACGATTACACGAATAATTTGTTTGCCAGTCTAAAAAAAATAGACTTTTTTTTTTCTATTTTGATTTGTCGTTTTTGTTTGATATTTCAAAAGTATTGTATGAACATTTTGGCACAAAATTGATTCCATACTTTATCAGCTTTACACTGGAGCTATGAGGGTTTGGCGCTAACCAGGTCGTGAAAACCTTCTCGAAATCCATCCCAGTATTTTTAGCTCACACGGACAGTCCACCTTTACCCATCTAAGCTCGTTCATAATCATTCACAGCACTTAAGTCGAGGGGGCGGAGTTATACCAGAATCGAGCGAGAGAAGAAAGCGACTCGCCGATCTTTTTTTTTTTTTTTTTTTTTCTTCTTTTATACAAAGATTACCGAGTTAGCAGAAACGTGTCGAAGCGTGAACGATTAGACACGTCCCGGTTCTCGATGTTGTTACCGAGACGACAAGGACACATTCTAACCTGTTCAAGAACAGGCTTATTCAGTCTAAACGAGATTAGACCGTTCAGTTCCAAATCCGCAAATGAACTAAACTGTTTTGTTGAAAGGAAAAAAAAGTCCTTCCTAGAGTTTTTGAATTTGTAAAGCTCCTCTATGGATCTCCTTGAAGAGACGTTTTTAATTAGCTGTTGATAGACCACTGTTGCCTTCTGTAACGTTATTCCAGATCAATCTAGCCAAAAGTTTGTGGACCCCTGACCTTCTTACTCGTGTCCCTGTTGAGCGATTTTATCCTTTGATTGCTCTTATAATAAGCTCCACTCTTCTTTTCTCTTCTTAGATGGCTTTCCACTAGGTTTTGGGGCGTGCCTGAAGGGATTGGTCATCATTCCGCTATAAAAGCATTAATGATGATGACTTCGGGCTCATGTTGCGTGAAGAGGCCTCGTCAGTGGAGTTGAGGTCAGTCAGGGCTCTGTGCAGGACACCGAGTTCTTCCTCCAACCTTCATGGATGCAAACGGCGCGCCTTTTGGCGGATGCCGCCTTTTTCACGGCTGTCTGGGGGACTTGTGTGAATCGTGCAGATCCGATGAGTTTTGGGGGGGCGTTGGAGTGTCTGATTATAATTTCATCAAAGTAAATTCTGTATTAAAATCACTAAATAAGCAAATGCTGTTACAGTCCATGAAACATAGGAAGTATAAGAGAAGAAAGCAGTAAATCAGAAAGCTGCGCTCGTAAAGCCAGTTGGCTGCGCGCCATTATCTGCTGCTGGCTGCACTTCACTGCACACGCAAGGATTTCCGTCAGTCCAACGTAACACTACGTTCAGACTGCAACCTGAAACGACCCATATCCGGTTTGTTGTGAAATCCGATTTTTTTGTTAGGCCATTCACATTACCAATTATATGAGACTTGTATGCGATCTCCAATATGAACGGAAAACGACCCAAAAGTGTCCCGCATGCGCAAATTGACATGTAATAAGCACATCTACGTAATACGTAAACCAAAAAAAAAAGCGCACTCTTCAAGTTTGCAAGTAAAGAATGGAGACGAGGCGAGACCTGGCGATGTGGTTTTTGCGGCGGCGGAACTCACACAATAATCTGATTAATGTGGGCAGCAGACTAATGAGACCGAAGGTGTCAAATTACTGGAAATTTCCAGAACAATCTTATAATCTTGTAATACAGGGTGGTTTAAGTTATAAATCAGTTATAGAAACTGTTTTATTTAATCAGGCTAACAGATCAAAATCCAGGTCCCTACCAAATCCACCATTAGCTTGATCAATTCTATAAAAGTCTATTTAAATTCTGAAAACTGTACAAATGTTGTTTTCCACCAAAGAGGCGGGATTAGCCAACGCAGAATAGTGACGTTTGTCTCTTGTTGATGACGTGTAGGTCGCATGAATGCGACCTGTCCGGTCAGACTGCAGTCGCATGTGAAAATAACGGATATGCATCGGAATTAGGACCACATATCCAAGCGGCCTGGGTCGCATGTGAAAAAATCAGATCTGTGTCGTTCAGATTGTCAATAACAAATCGGATACAGGTCGCATATGGGCAAAAAAATCGGATATGGGTCGTTTCAGGGTGCAGTCTGAACATAGTCTAAGTTACGTAATTGGCTTTACATGCGCAGCTTTCTGATTTACTGTTTTCTCATACTTAGGCCCACTTTACACGGGGACGGTCTGAAACAAAAACGCAGAAGTCCGTTTTTGTTCTCACTTTTTTTTTTTTTTTTTCTGCATCTACACGACCGTTTTCAAGGAGAAAATCTGCATCTATACGGTGACGCATAAATGTGTGGAATTCAATTGGATGTGCATGCCAGGCGGCTAGGTAGTGCTGTGAAAGACCTCCGCTATGTCTGCACGCATGCGCAACGTCTTCCGTCTTGTCTGATCTGCACATCTGCGCCGCGAAAACTTTAACTACTCTGGCTATGGTAAGTAAAAAAGTAAGAGCATACTATACCCGCCTCTGTTCATTAACGGTATATGTGCAGATTCGGTATAGATGTTCGAAGGACTCCTGGACGTTTATTAAAGCTGCCAGAGCAGCTTGAAGGTCCGTTGGATCGATGTAATCAGACATGCTCTTACTTTTTTACTTACTTTCTTACTTCCCGGGCTGGCATGTACAGTATATGACATATGTATGACGTAAACGCGTACCCGACGTGAGCAGATCCGAGCAGAGTTTCGCGTATTGGGTAGTTTAGATGGATATGCAACGGGGGCTGTTTTTAACTTATCCACTCTGGAAGGCGTTTTCAATTTTTTCCGCCTCGGAAACGCCGTCCCCGTGTAGACGAAAGGTACTTCCGATAAAATATTTAGTCGTTTTTACCCGACAGCGTCCTCGTGTAAACGGGCCCTTATACTTCCCATGTTTCATAGACTGTAACGGCATTTGCTTATCTCATAAACTCATCGGATCTGCACGATTCACGCAAGTCCCCCAGACAGCCGTGAAAAAGGCGGTATCTGCCAAAAGGCGCGCCGATGGCATCCATGAACCTTTAAACCATGTGTTCGTGGAGCTTTGTGCATTGTCGTGTTGGTTCCACTGAAGGAAAAGCGTAATGCTACAGCAAACGAAGACGCACTCTACAGTTGTACGATTCCGAATTTGCGGCACCGGTTTGAAGATCCTGTATACGGATCTGTTGAAAATGGAATTTGAACGACACCTAAGTAAATTTAAATAAATCACGCCTTCCGGAAACACTTCCCGTTTAGTATCCGGTAGCTACAATAAGTCGAGCCGCCATATAGACCCCTTTTACATGACGTCACCGCGATGCGAGATTGTTAGGCGCCATATTGGAAGACCAAGTACATGCACTCACAATATAAAACAAAGTACGAGCGAGAGTCAAGTGACACGATGGATGATAATTCTGGTTATGTGAGTACATTACCAGCTGCAGAAAGGGCACGGTATGTGGAGAAACTGGCTGTGATTGATGGGTTTGACCCATATGATAAGACTCGCGGCAAGGGAGAATGGAAACATAAGGAGGACCGGACACCAATTCTGCCATCTGTTTGCTACCCAGACATTGTAAACTATTTGTTGTTTACACCCAGTGCCTACACTCAGTGTTCAAACTATGCAGATATTTTCGGGGGGTCTCTTTTTTTTTTTTTCCCTTGGGGGGGGGGGGGCTCTTGCGCTTGTCTTGGAGCGCGGATCTCCAAACACATGAGAAGCCTATCTTACGCACATATCACGCGGACTCCACACACGCATCGCGTCTGAAGTCATAACTCATCAGGGGAAATCGTGTCCGCATTGGCATGTTCAAAAAACAACCTCGCGTCAACAATGATACCACACGCAAGAAAAAAAGTCAGTCAGGCTACTCAACAACCAACCTGGCAGCAGCGAGCAGGCCCCAAACCATCCTAAATTATTATTATTAAATTGTAGAAGTCTGGGAGGCTTGCTCCTCATCCAGTTATCAACTTGGGGCCAATTTAGCATGTTTTAAATCTGAATTTCTTGCGTTTGCTTACCTCAAAGTGTCCGCAGATCATACACAGACTTATCCATTATATCCACAGTTTTTTGCCAAGTCTCACACAGGTTTCTTTCAAGTCTACTGTTGGGCCAATAAATCATAAATAAAACAGCTCAGATTTGTTTGTTTAAGTCGTTTGCCACTCCACTTTATTCTCGTGGGTTCCCATACCGCTGCCGTTATTTCCCCCTAATCACGAGTTTGTTGGTCTTCCAAAATGGCGCAGGGTCTGTTTACTTCCGGTTTCGGGTGACGTCAGTGAAAGGGGTCTATGTGTTGCATCGATCCTCGTTTATCAAACTGGAAACGATTCATAAATTGGAGTATTTCATCTCATCTCATCTCATTATCTCTAGCCGCTTTATCCTGTTCTACAGGGTCGCAGGCAAGCTGGAGCCTATCCCAGCTGACTACGGGCGAAAGGCAGGGTACACCCTGGACAAGTCGCCAGGTCATCACAGGGCTGACACATAGACACAGACAACCATTCACACTCACATTCACACCTACGCTCAATTTAGAGTCACCAGTTAACCTAACCTGCATGTCTTTGGACTGTGGGGGAAACCGGAGCACCCGGAGGAAACCCACGCGGACACGGGGAGAACATGCAAACTCCACACAGAAAGGCCCTCGCCGGCCCCGGGGCTCGAACCCAGGACCTTCTTGCTGTGAGGCGACAGCGCTAACCACTACACCACCGTGCCGCCTAAATTGGAGTATTTGCAAAATGAATTTTGTATTCATGAAAGTGCAGTTTGCTTGGACAGAGCTTTTCTATTAAGAGAGCTTGGGTTTTGTTAGCGTCACTCGGTGTAAGTCAGCCGTGTTGTGAAGGATCGTGTTTATTTTATGCGTAATTGCTGTTCATCAGTGTGCGCGTGTCGTTTCTAAACGCGGCAGGAATTTTTAGTTCGGGCCGGATCATGGGGGGGGAATGCAAAGGACGGAGACTTGGCTGGACAAACTGATGGCCCCCAGAACTTGTGTGTAACATTGACCGATTTGCAGTCTGATCTCCTTCGAAATAGATTTCTTCGTTCTGGTTCCTTTTTTTTTTTTTTTTTTAATAAATCCTGTAAGGTAGCCCTGCCTTAAATGTAAAGGAAGTGCTCGACGACTCCACCTGTTTTTGCTCAAGGATACAAGGCAGGAATTTCTCCAGACAGGGCGGGGTCATTTTGGAAGACGGCGAAGTTGTATTGCAGTTTATCTCGCAGGAAGCGGTGGACAATTTTATTTAAAGCAATGACTTCTTGGCTAAATTATCCTCATAGCTCCGGTGCAAAATATTAAACATCAGATGTCTGTTAAATCAATTTTTTTTTCCTCATCCTCTGAACTGTTCATTAGCTATGAACCACTGCATTATGAGTATATTGTTGCCATTATGGTGAGGGTTTTGTGACTGTACTTAAAGATGTGGAGTGAGAATGCTGATCTTGGATCAGTTTTTGCCTTCTAACCATCAGCAGTAAAAGATCTAACGTATTTAACATGACTGTATTTGAAAAATGCCGGGGGGTTTTCCCTCTCTTCCCAAACCGTAAAGGCTGGTGTGGTGTCAGAGACTAACCTTTTCATAAAATTATATTAAATCTGATCACGTGGATGTTAGATTTAGTTGAATTTCATTGCAGAATTAGTCTTGGTGACTTTCTGCAATTGGTTCAGAATAAAATGTAGAGTTTTTTTTTTTTTTTTTTTCTTCCAGTAGAGCTCTGTGTCCAGGTGACATAGACAAGAAATTGTCAAATCCTGTATACGGTGAATGGGGGAATGAAAATCCACTTGTCAGTATGAAATTTGTAGACCCCAAAATCAGAGAACCCTCGGATTAAATCACCAGTATTGACCAGTGTCTGATCTGAGATCAGCTCGGGCTACGATGCTCTTTTTCTTAAAGGCAAAAAATGAAGGAAGGATATGGGTGGGTGGGTGGGTGGGTGGTGGTGCTCCAGTGGAATTGTTCAAATTGCTAAGAGGTGTTAATAATAAATTCTATTTAATAACGAGTTGCGTCATGTATCCAAAAGAAGGTCCTTTTCTGAAGTGACGACTTTTTTTCTTGGGTGACACGGTAGTTTCCGAATCGCACATCTACATCTGTCCAACTACCTACGGATACCCCGACAAACAGCCTGGAGTAGTGGAATAGGTATGGAACCAAATACACGTTTGTTATTCAGATTCGAGGGTCGTCCCAGCTCCCTGCCGGATTTTCTCCCTAGTTTATGCTGTGTTCACACTTATACCTGTATGAAAGTGGTATAACTGTATTGATACAAAGTATATCGGTACAGTTTAGTGCATCTGTCCACACTAGCGAGAAATGTTTGTGGTTTTCTTTCACGGGAGTTGAAATGCGCGTGCGCGAAATGTTACAGAGTAACTTCCTTCCGAGAATATGGCGGATGAAACGACGTGTGTGTGCTTTTTGTCAGTGTACAGTCTGTATTTCTGGTGGTCATTTATTCAGTCGAACCGTATAAAACACGCAAGGCAGTTGAGAAAGAAACAAAAAAAGAGTCTTCCTTTCTCCCTCTTCCCTTCTCTTTCTCTCCCTTTCTTTGCTCCATGGTAGCTCCATGGTCGTTTTGAGCCATTGTGACTTTTTTTTTTTTTTTTTACAGCTGGAGAGGATTTTATAAATAACCCGGAAGACGTAGGAATGGTTCATTGCGCTTGCGCATTATATTTGTATCGATACAGAGCCGCTTCATCTGTCCACACTATAGCGAAGCGCTACTGTACCGGAATAGTTGCTAGTGTGGACAGGTGTTGCGGTACGAAAGTAGTCTCGTATCGGTACAAAATCCCTAGTGTGGACAGGGTATTAGTCTTGGCTAAATCCCACCAACCACCCATCTCCTCAAGCCTTCAAGCAAGGCGCTATCTGCCGTCTTCTACATACGTGAGCTCATTTAGCCATAATTGTCGGATGTCACAGTGATTGAGTTCAAGTATAAAATGAAGCAATGAAATGTAACACGTGCAATACATAGAATTCGAGGGCTGAGACGCTCGGCGAGGTGAAACAACTGTCAGTCAAATACACATTTAATCACGTACCGATGTAATCGACCTGATCGGCATCAATTATTGTCGCCGGACGAATCAATAATTTGCAGACTTTGTTGAAACAGTTCTCCAAAACTTGCAGTATTCTGTTGAATGATTTGACACTGTACGAAATAAGACCAACTGTTAAAAGTATTCATTTACTAGTGGAACAGAGACTCGACTGAAATCATAGATGCACGCCGAGACATTTTGCATTTAATCAGGGATCCCAGCAGTAATTGAAAAAAATGGAGGTATGTAAGAAACTATCACCGGGCGGCACGGTGGTGTAGGCTAGTGGTTAGCGCTGTCGCCTCACAGCAAGAAGGTCCTGGGTTCGAGCCCCGGGGCCGGCGAGGGCCTTTCTGTGCGGAGTTTGCATGTTCTCCCCGTGTCCGCGTGGGTTTCCTCCGGGTGCTCCGGTTTCCCCCACAGTCCAAAGACATGCAGGTTAGGTTAACTGGTGACTCTAAATTGACCGTAGGTGTGAGTGTGAGTGTGAATGGTTGTCTGTGTCTGTGTCAGCCCTGTGATGATCTGGCGACTTGTCCAGGGTGTACCCCGCCTTTCGCCCGTAGTCAGCTGGGATAGGCTCCAGCTTGCCTGCGACCCTGTAGAAGGATAAAGCGGCTAGAGATGATATGAGAAACTATCAGCAGGGGTCAAGGGGGCTGCCTGAAGCTGTTGAGATTTTAACATTTAAAGATGCTATAGAACACATTTTTTACATAGATTTAACCTAGAAAAGCAACAGAATTTAACAATAATGTGCATCTATTTGATGCCATATTTTGTAATCAATGACGCAAGTGGCAAAAAAAAATTAGACGAAAATGTAGCTTTGAAGAATATACTTGCCTAAATATTCCACTGATTTTGTTATAACAATAGTATCCATAGTTCATCTCATTTTTTTTTTTTTGTTTCAAGTTAATGTCAAAACTAGTCTAATATAAGCCACATTCATTTTTCAAAAATGAATATGAGCAGAAATCAATGATTCAGTAATATTAGATATATACATATGTACAGCAAATACTGGAGATATTTGATTTAAACCTTTCTCTTTGAAAGGTTTCACTGCAAAGGAATTTAATGCTCTTTTCTGGGGTGCATTCTGTCTTTCCTCCAGTTTTCTCTGCTTTTGTTTCTCTGATCTTTCCTTCTGCTTTTCTGATGTTCCTGCAGCGCTCTGAATTAAGTTCAACGCATTAGAAACAAAAGCACGAACGGAGTTAAAACATGTTTTCTAGCAAATGGGCGCAGCCATATTGTTTTCTTGTTCTATCGCGTACAGTCTCGCAGTCAGTGTTGCCAGATACTCCTGACGTTTTCCAGCCTAAAATATGTTCAAAACCTGCCAAAATGCACTTGAAACCCCCAACTGGGCGGAGAACCGCGCAATCTGGCAACACTGCTCGCGGTATTTACATCAATTTAACTTCCGAGTGTTTCCGAATGTCAACGAGAACAAACGAAGCCGACGAGAACATCGCTAAACAAGCAAACCAAATCGGAATGTATTCTGCTGGTCATTTTACTTAAACAAATTTTTAATGAATGATACAAGAGATTTAAAAAAAAAAAACACTTTTCGCTAGAAAATAGCGGAATTCCGCTAAATAGCGGACGTCTGGGATCCCTGATTTAATGGTCGCTGTCGTGTAAACGTCATTGCGGTCTTCACAGGATGTAAAAGACCGTACTAAAGTTAGTTAAACTGCTCTTATGCTTTTTTGCCAATAAGCTGCTATTAAAGTTAAAGCGGGGGGGAGATTTGTTCAGTTTTTGGAGTACAGCACAAATAGGAGCACTTTAATTCATCAATTAAAATTTTAAATTAAGTGTAAATACTACAACAAAAAGAACACCCATCCGTCCACCTGCTGTTCGCTGCCGTTCTCTAATCAGTCAACCCCTTGACAGCAGCACAATACATCAAATCAAGAGCATCAGTTCATGTTCACTTCGAACAGCAGAACGGGAAAAATTGTCGTCTCAAGGTGTGACTGACTTTCACTGTGGCATGGGTGTTGGTTTGAGTCAAATGGACTGGTTTGAGTATTTCAGAAACTGCTGATCTGGGGTTTTCACACACACTGGTGTAAAAAACAGAGTGCGTGATGGTTCTGCAGGTGGAAACAAACGCCTTGTTGATGAGAGGTCTGAGTAAAATGGCCAGATTTGTGGTTCAAGCTGCGAGGAAGGATATAGTAACTCTCATAATCACTACAACCGTGGTGAGCAGAAAAGCATCTTAGCATGCAACAGCAGAAGGACATGTTGGGTTCCACTCCTGCAGCCAAGAACCAGGGATCTGAGAATCAAAAACAAGTTCCTATTAAAGTGGCCTGTGTGAGATATAGATACGCACTGGTGCTTGAAAGTTTGAACCCTTTAGAACCCTCTATTTCTGCATAACTATGACCTAAAACATCAGATTTTCACACAAGTCCTAAAAGTAGATAAAGAGAACCCAGTTAAACAAACGAGACAAAAATATTATACTTGGTCATTTATTTATTGAGGAAAATGATCCAATGTTACATATCTGTGAGTGGCAAAAGTATGTGAACCTTTGCTTTCAGTATCTGGTGTGACCCCCTTGTGCAGCAATAACTGCAACTAAACGTTTGCGGTAACTGTTGATCAGTCCTGCACACCGGCTTGGAGGAATTTTAGCCCATTCCTCCGTACAGAACAGCTTCAACTCTGGGATGTTGGTGGGTTTCCTCACATGAACTGCTCGCTTCAGGTCCTTCCACAACATTTCCATTGGATTAAGGTTGGATTACTTTGACTTGGCCATTCCAAAACATTAACTTTATTCTTCTTTAACCATTCTTTGGTAGAACGACTTGTGTGCTTAGGGTCGTTGTCTTGCTGCATGACCCACCTTCTCTTGAGATTCAGTTCATGGACAGATGTCCTGACATTTTTCCTTTATAATTCGCTGGTATAATTCAGAATTCATTGTTCCATCGATGATGGCAAGCCGTCCTGGCCCAGATGCAGCAAAACAGGCCCAAACCATGATACTACCACCACCATGTTTCACAGATGGGATAAGGTTCTTATGCTGGAATGCAGTGTTTTCCTTTCTCCAAACATAACGCTTCTCATTTAAACCAAAAAGTTCTATTTTGGTCTCATCCATCCACAAAACATTTTTCCAATAGCCTTCTGACTTGTCCACGTGATCTTTAGCAAACTGCAGACGAGCAGCAATGTTCTTTTTGGAGAGCAGTGGCTTTCTCCTTGCAACCCTGCCATGCACACCATTGTTGTTCAGTGTTCTCCTGATGGTGGACTCATGAACATTAACATTAGCCAATGTGAGAGAGGCCTTCAGTTGCTTAGAATTTACCCTGGGGTCCTTTGTGACCTCGCCGACTATTACACGCCTTGCTCTTGGAGTGATCTTTGTTGGTCGACCACTCCTGGGGAGGGTAACAATGGTCTTGAATTTCCTCCATTTGTACACAATCTGTCTGACTGTGGATTGGTGGAATCCAAACTCTTTAGAGATGGTTTTGTAACCTTTTCCAGCCTGATGAGCATCAACAACACTTTTTCTGAGGTTCTCAGAAATCTCCTTTGTTTGTGCCATGATGCACGAAAACACCTGACTCTAATTTCACCTTCAGCTTAGCTGCTAATCCTAGAGGTTCACATACTTTTGCCACTCACAGATATGTAATATTGGATCATTTTCCTCAATAAATAAATGACCAAGTATAATATTTTTGTCTCATTTGTTTAACTGGGTTCTCTTTATCTACTTTTAGGACTTGTGTGAAAATCTGATGATGTTTTAGGTCATGTTTATGCAGAAATATAGAAAATTATAAAAGGTTCACAAACTTTCAAGCACCACTGTACACTTCTGTGATGGAGCATGAATGCAGAAAAGTACACTGAGATTTTGGAGCAACTTGTGCTGCCTTCAGGACGACATCTTTTCCAGGGAGATTTCAACAAGACAATGCAAAACCACATTCTGTATGCGTTACAAAGGCATGGCTGTGGAAGAAGACGGTGTGTCCCCCTCTGTCCCCAGTAGAGGATGTGTGGAGAGTTTTGAATGGAAAAATAGGACCATGACGACCCCGTAATGTTGTCCACCTTAAGACCTGTTTGCAGGAAGAATGGGACAAAATAACACCTGAAACGCTTCATCACTTGGTGTCTTCAGTTCCTAAACATCTTTTAAGTGTTGTGAGAAGGCACGGCAACAGTATAAAGTCGTAAATGCTTTACTGTCCCAACTTTTTTTTTAAATGTGTTGCAAGAATCAAAATTGAAATAACTGAAAAAAAAATAATGAGGTAAAACATCAAATAATGTGCTGAGGTGTTGTTTTGAATGAAATACAGGTCAAAGATTATTTACAAATCTTTGCTTTCAGTTTGAATTTCAACATACCATCTGAGCTTTTTCTGATTTGGGGTTGTACAAAAAGAATATATAATAGTATAATAATTATATCCTTCATCAAAAAATTCCTGGGCAGGGACTGTTCAAGGGTGGCTCACATGACACAAAATAGTTCCACCATTGATTAAGCAATGTATCTCAAGATGTGGGCGGCACGGTGGTGTAGTGGTTAGCGCTGTCGCCTCACAGCAAGAAGGTCCGGGTTCGAGCCCCGTAGCCGGCGAGGGCCTTTCTGTGCGGAGTTTGCATGTTCTCCTCGTGTCCGCGTGGGTTTCCTCCGGGTGCTCCGGTTTCCCCCACAGTCCAAAGACATGCAGGTTAGGTTAACTGGTGACTCTAAATTGACCGTAGGTGTGAATGGTTGTGTCTCTCTACAGTGGTGCTTGAAAGTTTGTAAGCCCTTTAGAATTTTCTATATTTCTGCATAAATATGACCTAAAACATCAGATTTTCACACAAGTCCTAAAAGTAGATAAAGAGAACCCAGTTAAACAAATGAGACAAAAATATTATACTTGGTCATTTATTTATTGAGGAAAATTATCCAATATTACATGTCTGTGAGTGGCAAAAGTATGTGAACCTCTAGGATTAGCAGTTAATTTGAAGGTGAAATTAGAGTCAGGTGTTTTCAATCAATGGGATGACAATCAGGTGTGAGTGGGCACCCTGTTTTATTTAAAGAACAGGGATCTATCAAAGTCTGATCTTCACAACACATGTTTGTGGAAGTGTATCATGGCACGAACAAAGGAGATTTCGGAGGACCTCAGAAAAAGTGTTGTTGATGCTCAGCAGGCTGGAAAAGGTTACAAAACCATCTCTAAAGAGTTTGGACTCCACCAATCCACAGTCAGACAGATTGTGTACAAATGGAGGTAAATTCAAGACCATTGTTACCCTCCCCAGGAGTGGTCGACCAACAAAGATCACTCCAAGAGCAAGACGTGTAATAGTCGGCGAGGTCCCAAAGGACCCCATGGTAATTTCTAAGTAACTGAAGGCCTCTCTCACATTAGCCAGTGTTAATGTTCATGAGTCCACCATCAGGAGAACACTGAACAACAATGCTGTGCATGGCAGGGTTGCAAGGAGAAAGCCACTGCTCTCCAAAAAGATTGCTGCTCATCTGCAGTTTGCTAAAGATCACGTGGACAAGCCAGAAGGCTATTGGAAAAATGTTTTGTGAACGGATGAGACCAAAATAGAACTTTTTGGTTTAAATGAGAAGCGTTATGTTTGGAGAAAGGAAACCACTGCATTCCAGCATAAGAACCTTATCCCATCTGTGAAACATGGTGGTGGTAGTATCATGGTTTGGGCCTGTTTTGCTGCATCTGGGCCAGGATGGCTTGCCATCATTGATGGAACAATGAATTCTGAATTATACCAGCAAATTCTAAAGGAAAATGTCAGGACATCTGTCCATGGACTGAATCTCAAGAGAAGGTGGGTCATGCAGCAAGACAACGACCCTAAGCACACAAGTCGTTCTCCCAAAGAGTGGTTAAAGAAGAATAAAGTTAATGTTTTGGAACGGCCAAGTCAAAGTCCTGACCTTAATCCAGTGGAAATGTTGTGGAAGGACCTGAAGCGAGCAGTTCATGTGAGGAAACCCAGCAACATCCCAGAGTTGAAGCTGTTCTGTATGGAGGAATGGGCTAAAATTCCTCCAAGCCGGTGTGCAGGACTGATCAACAGTTACCGCAAATGTTTAGTTGCAGTTATTGCTGCACAAGGGGGTCACACCAGATACTGAAAGCAAAGGTTCACATACTTTTGCCACTCACAGATATGTAATATTGGATCATTTTCCTCAATAAATAAATGACCAAGTATAATATTTTTGTCTCATTTGTTTAACTGGGTTCTCTTTCTCTACTTTTAGGACTTGTGTGAAAATCTGATGATGTTTTAGGTCATATTTATGCAGAAATATAGACAATTCTAAAGGGTTCACAAACTTTCAAGTACCACTGTATGTGTCAGCCCTGTGATGACCTGGCGACTTGTCCAGGGTGTACCCCGCCTCTCACCCATAGTCAGCTGGGATAGGCTCCAGCTTGCCTGCGACCCTGCACAGGATAAGCAGCTACAGATAATGCTTAAGACAGCCTCAGGTTCTTGTTCTTGGCTGAAAGCTGATGTGGTCTTCTGCGGTTTCAGCTCAAGGTTTGATATATTGTGTGTTCTGAGATGCTTTTCTGCTCAACACGTTTGCAAATAGTGATTTATTTGAGTTACTGAAGACTTCCTGTCAGCTTAGACCAGTTTGGTCATTCTCCTATTGTCTCTCTGAGCAACAAGGTGTTTCAGCCTGCAGATCCTCTGAACACAGGATGTTTTTTGTTTTTCACACCATTCTGTGTTAACGCTAGAGACTGTTGCGTGAGAAAATCTCAGGAGTTTCTGAAATACTCAGAACTTCAGAGAGTACAAGGCCCCAGCAATCAGTTAAAGTCACAGAGATCACACTTTTTAGATTAGATTAGATCAGGGGCGTGTTTAGCCTATTTTCGGGGGTGCTCAAGCACCACTAAAAACGAGCTCCGCACCCCCGAGCTCAGCACCCTCAAAAACACTGCTTTTGGACGTAATTTTCAGAAATAAGTGCCCTTGCGCAATGAATGTGTGCGCGGGCGTGTGTGTTTTCTTGAATTCACCTGTTACTTGATAGTTCTATGAGCAGTAAAATCCCTCTCCTCCTTGCGTCCCCTCTGATTGGGTTGCCTGTCCGCGCGAGTGCTTGCTACGACATGGTGTTTTTTTTAACTGGATTCCACGCCAATGAGGAACTCGAAGTAGCACCTGAGTATTACTGGCATAGTGAGATGTGAAGGTACGGACTGGAGTTACAGTTGTTAAACACAACACAATAATATGCATAATGCAATATTGATGTTCCCTGGTCTATGAACAGAATGATGAAAACGACATTTATCATCCATATCGAGATACTTTGTGGTTGTAAATGTGTAGATGTCATAGTTTATTGGGTCAGCTTCTGTTAAAACATTGCATAAGTCTAGTCTTGTCTAGTCTTCTTGTCTAGTTAAGTCTAGTCTAAATGCGGAATAAACGTGGAAACACTGTCGTTCAAGCCAGGTGCCTCTGTCAGCTCTGGGGGCTAAGCACCCCCAAAGATCAGATGCTAGAATCGCCCCTGGCCCCGGCAATCAGTTAAAGTCACAGAGATCACACTTTTTAGATTAGATTAGATTAGATTCACTTTATTCATCCCACATCGGGGAAATTCACGTGTTACAGTAGCAAGAAAATGTCAAACAGATAACAAATAAAACTGAAATAAAAATTAGACAAACGAAGGATTAAATACAGAGAGCTATTTGCATTGTCTACCGTGAAAAAGTATAGAAAAATTGCCTTATTGAGAGGCTCGGAAAAATTGCACATTACAGGTAGACTCTGTATATATACACACACACACACACATATATATATATATATATATATATATATATATATATATATATATATAAATAATATTTATATATAAATAAGTATGCATAAAAATAGTTTTAAGGCCTATATTATTGCACATAATAATTGCATCGATGAGAGATGGCAGAGGTAGTAGTGGTGAAGTAGTACAAATTAAACGACAAACAGATTATTGGTGCTACGTTACAAGTTGTGGGTGTTATACAGTCTGACAGCAGTAGGTATGAATGACCTGCGGTGTATCTCCTTCTTACACCGTGGGTGTAGCAGTCTACTACTAAAAGAGCTGCTTAAAGCCCCCACAGCCTCATGTAGGGGGTGAGAGGGGTTATCCATGATTGAGGTCAGCTTGGCGAACATCCTCCTCTCACCCACCACCTCAATGGAGTCCAGAGGACAGTCCAAGACTGAGCCAGCCCTTCTGACCAGTTTATTAAAGGACCAGAGTGCGAAATATGGGGGGGTGTGGGGGGGTCCGACCCTCCCGATTAACCCATGAGACCCCCTGAAAGCCTCAAATGCTAAATTGTGGGGGGGTCTCAAATTTCATTAAAATAAATAAAATAAAATTATAATAGTACATATTATTGTTACTAATGGTCATTAAAATGTTTTCTAAGCTCACAATGCCATAGGCCTATTCAGAATTCAATCACTGGCCAAGCGAGCCAGCTGTCTAGTGCCCGTATGTAAATTAGCCATGCGCTGAGGTGCACGCGCCAAACAGACGATAGAGGTAATAGAGTTGAGTACCGTATTGAAAATGGCTAGCAAGCGAAAGCTACAGAGTGTATCACTAGCACACTTTGGGTTCATCACATCTAAAAAGGTGGCACTGAGAGATGAAGCTGCTGCTGCAGTGGGCACACTCCCTGGTAGAAGAGAAGAGCCAACAGAAGAGCCTAATCTCCCTCCCTGTCAAGAACAAGATGAGGCCGAGTCCGTGACCGTTTCTCTAGCCGAGTGTTCCGAAGAAGCAGCAGGTGCTGAGGTAATGTCAGTCAGTGCTGCTAGCACAAGTGACCTGCCGACTGGTTGGACAATGAAACAGGTGGAAGAGTGGAAAGACCGTAACTCTTGGCTTGACTTTAAGGCCTATGTGTGTGCGTTGGCCTGTGTGTGTGTGTGCGCGAGAGAGAGAGAGGAGAGAGAAAGAGCGCACCCGCCGTGGTGCTGTGTGGCTTGTTGTAGGCTGTCTGTAGCATCCACTGTGGTGTTTTCTTTTTTCACCTTGAGTTTGTATTTGCACAAAGACGTACTGTATCTTTCTAAATGATCGTAATCGCTAAATGGATGGTTAAATAGTGTCATACAATTGGTCACACTGCAGGCTTTCAAGTGCACCGGTTGCGTGACGAAACCTTTATCATTTATTCAGTCGCTTTTGTAAACGCACCAGATAGGTAGCATTTGTTATTGCGTCTGCACTGTAATATAGGCCTACAACTTTGCATTGAAGAAAAAATTTTTTGCGCAAAAATTCGAAGATGGGGACCCCCCCGAATATCGATGGGTATTTCGCACACTGTAAAGGACCCATGGCATGGTGGTTTGTTGATGCTTTAAATGGGCTCGTGGAGGTTTCCGGATGTTATATCCACAGCCTTTCTCGAAATGAACCCTCAGCATGTAGATATAGCCTCCTGGGAGAAAGCCCCATTTCAGCGCTTTTCTCAGTGCGTCGTTTTGCTAATGGGAAGCATGGAGGCGGGGAAGGGTAGAGGGTGGGGGCGGGCCATGGGGGGAGGGGCTTGACCAAGCTGCGGGCATGCTACCTGTGTGTGAACAGTAGCAATGGCAGGTCAAGCAACAGTCCAAGCTTTCACTTTTGACCCGGAGTCCGACCCCGAAGCAGAAGCGCAAGCAGTTGAACAAATTGTAAATCACCGACTTCAGCAGGAGTACCTTCAGCGCAGAGTACCTGGCTAACTGCAGGAAGCGGTTAGCTGCACAGCTAATGTAGCCATTGCAAGGCTAACGCACCGATTTTAAAACACGGCAAAACGACTTAACAGTTATACACTTATTTGTTCGGTGTTTGTGGCTGATGCGGCAGGGATGCTTGGTACGGACCCAGGCTTCAGTGACAGTTGATGTGCAAAACCTGCCCTGTACTGTCCCAAGTTGTGGAAACATTCATCAGGAAAATGCTTCCGACAAACATACACCGTCTTAGGTAGACTCGACGGCGTATTATTGGAGTAAATAAAATTAAGCCACTGCGTCTTCAGGGGCTCTCCTGTCGGCAGGAAAAACAGACTCTTTTCTGTGTTGTCACATCCATGTACAGCGCAATTTCCATGTTTCGCTCGCTTAGGTGGTGCCATGTTGTTGTGTCCTCTCTGGTCTCCTCACTACAAAATTGAAGTGACGTATCTATGGTGGCAACTTTTGAGCTGGGCGGGCAATCCATACAGTGGGTGGGAATCCGGGGGGGGCGTGGGGATCATCTCCCTTGCTGATGTAGTAAAGGGAAGAGCCTATCAACGTGCCATTTTGACGCGCCATTCTCAAATGTTGACAAAGGGTGGGCATAGTTTGGTTTACACATTATGACATTTCTAGCGGGCGGCACGGTGGTATAGTGGTTAGCGCTGTCGCCTCACAGCAAGAAGGTCCTGGGTTCGAGCCCTGGGGCCGGCGAGGGCCTTTCTGTGCGGAGTTTGCATGTTCTCCCCGTGTCCGCGTGGGTTTCCTCCGGGTGCTCCGGTTTCCCCCACAGTCCAAAGACATGCAGGTTAGGTTAATTGCTGACTCTAAATTGACCGTAGGTGTGAATGTGAGTGTGAATGGTTGTCTGTGTCTATGTGTCAGCCCTGTGATGACCTGGCGACTTGTCCAGGGTGTACCCCGCCTCTCGCCCGTGGTCAGCTGGGATGGGCTCCAGCTTGCCTGCGACCCTGTGGAAGGATAAAGCGGCTAGAGATAATGAGATGAATGAGATGAGACATTTCTAGCCACTGGGGTGACTTAAGAAGGTCAGAGAAACTCATTTTAACGTTAAACCTCAGAAAGTGAAAATTTCATGCCATGGGACCTTTGTTCCTTCCTGTCCCTCTCTGAACTTCCACAGCCCCAGCAGACCACAGCGTTGAAAATCGCTGATGCTACCACAGAGTCATCAAAAGTCCTAAGCAGTGTCCTGCACACACCAAAAGACCTCAGTCTTCTCAACAGGTGGAGACGACTTTGGCCCTTCTTGTACAGGACATCTGTGTTGTTAGTCCAGTCCGGTTTGTTGTTGAGGTGAACACCCAGGTATTTGTACTCCTCCACGATCTCAATGTCCAAACCCTGGATGTTCACTGGTGCAATTTGAGGAACCGTCCATCTGAAATCGATCACCACCTCCTTTGTCTTGCTGGCGTTGATGCGCAGGTGGTTCAGTTCGCACCAGGTGACAAAGTTGGTGATGACCTCTCTGTACTCCAGATCGTCCCCCTCTGACACGCGTCCAACGATGGCTGTATCATCTGAGAACTTTTTTTTTTCACATTCTGATGTTTGATGTGAATGTTAACTGATGCTCTTGACCTGTATGTGCATAAATGTAGGCATTTCACTGCTGCCACGTGATTGCCTGATTTAGATAACTGCACAAATGAGCAAGTGTCCCTCAGAAAGTGGATCACCATCATCATGAAATTGACTAATGACTAATGATCGCCCTCTAGAGGCGAAACCATGCATCTGCAGCCTTTAAAGCCAATTCAAACGAGAAGCTGCGATTAAGAAGCCAGTTTTGGCTTCAGAGTCCAGATATTTATAGTGGGAACTATTATGCTTAAATTGAATAATTATGCAAGCTTTCCTCACAAAAACACAGACGCTATAAATCAGACAAGCCTCAGTTGTAAGCTAAAGACTTTTACTTGAGGTAAATTTAGTTTTTTGGACTAATATATGGGAAATGTAGTGCGTTCGCGAACATTTTTATAGCATGTTCCGGGTAGAAGTACTACATTTCCCATAATGCACAACGTTAGTTGCACGCAAATAAGCACATTTTGATTGGATGTTTCTTCATCTGTTGACTCTTCGTCAGCCAATCAGAAAATCAAATAACCGGTTCCGGATTTCGAGAGTTAAAAATAAAACGCGGTGTTGCCAGGTCCACTTTTATCCCAGTGAAATTCATACTCTGCGATATTCTTTCAAGTACAAACTGTAAATAAAAACGGAATACAATAATTTACAAATCTCAAAAACTGATATTGTATTCACAATAGAACATAGACAACATATCAAATGTCGAAAGTGAGACGTTTTGAAATTTCATGCCAAATATTGGCTCATTTGAAATTTCATGACAGCAACACATCTCAAAAAAGTTGGGACAGGGGCAATAAGAGGCTGGAAAAGTTAAAGGTATAAAAAAGGAACAGCTGGAGGAAAAAGAGCATCTTGGAGTGGCAGCGGCTCTCAGAAGTAAAGATGGGAAGAGGATCACCAATCCCCCTAATTCTGCGCCGACAAATAGTGGAGCAATATCAGAAAGGAGTTCGACAGTGTAAAATTGCAAAGAGTTTGAACATATCATCTACAGTGCATAATATCAATAAAAGATTCAGAGAATCTGGAAGAATCTCTGTGCGTAAGGGTCAAGGCCGGAAAACCATACTGGGAGCCCGTGATCTTCGGGCCCTTAGACGCCACTGCATCACATACAGGCATGCTTCTGTATTGGAAATCACAAAATGGGCTCAGGAATATTTCCAGAGAACATTATCTGTGAACACAATTCACCGTGCCATCCGCCGTTGCCAGCTAAAACTCTATAGTTCAAAGAAGAAGCAGTATCTAAACACGATCCGGAAGCGCAGACGTCTTCTCTGGGCCGAGGCTCATTTAAAATGGACTGTGGCAAAGTGGAAAACTGTTCTGTGGTCAGACGAATCAAAATTTGAAGTTCTTTATGGAAATCAGGGACGCCGTGTCATTCGGACTAAAGAGGAGAAGGACGACCCAAGTTGTTATCAGCGCTCAGTTCAGAAGCCTGCATCTCTGATGGTATGGGGTTGCATTAGTGCGTGTGGCATGGGCAGCTTACACATCTGGAAAGACACCATCAATGCTGAAAGGTATATCCAGGGTCTAGAGCAACATATGCTCCCATCCAGACGACGTCTCTTTCAGGGAAGACCTTGCATTTTCCAACATGACAATGCCAAACCACATACTGCATCAATTACAGCATCATGGCTGCGTAGAAGAAGGGTCCGGGTACTGAACTGGCCAGCCTGCAGTCCAGATCTTTCACCCATAGAAAACATTTGGCGCATCATAAAACGGAAGATACGACAAAAAAGACCTAAGACAGTTGAGCAACTAGAATCCTACATTAGACAAGAATGGGTTAACATTCCTCTCCCTAAACTTGAGCAACTTGTCTCCTCAGTCCCCAGACGTTTACAGACTGTTGTAAAGAGAAAAGGGGATGTCTCACAGTGGGAAACATGGCCTTGTCCCAACTTTTTTGAGATGTGTTGTTGTCATGAAATTTAAAATCACCTAATTTTTCTCTTTAAATGATACATTTTCTCAGTTTAAACATTTGATATGTCAACTATGTTCTATTCTGAATAAAATATGGAATTTTGAAACTTCCACATCATTGCATTCCATTTTTATTTACAATTTGTACTTTGTCCCAACTTTTTTGGAATCAGGGTTGTATATGCACTGGGTTTATGATTAAAATGATTATTTGAAAATGTCACTCAAATATCCCTTTATCAATAAATCAGTGCATAAGTGATACGGTATTTATGACAATTTCTTAAATGCTATAGCACTGTTATTGTTCAGAAAGTGCTGATGTAATCTTTTCTCTGATAGTAATTTGGCAGTAATTCTTTGGCATTTATATACAGTGAATTCACTGGGACTTGTATGGCGGACGCTCAACATAAAATGACTTGAAAACATTTTTATTAAACAATGAAAAACTTACAATAACTGATATAGTGAATTATTATACATGCAGGACACTCTTTTGATAGAATAAAAACGTGTCCCATTCCCCTCTATTCATTCGGTTTGATAGCATGCAATATTGTTAGCGTATCGCTTATCCTACATCACTCTATCCAATGGAAAATGAGCATTGAATATGGTTTACGATATTCCACTGTTGTCAAGACAACATGACATCACACGCCAGAGACGTAAAACTTCCGTGCTAGCGAGTGACTGTGACAATTTGTAAACAAACATGGCCGCCAGGTTTGCGTCGTTAAATACAGAAGAATTTGAAAGAAATTTGAAAGAGAAAGACGCGTTGAACACCCAGAAGAAGAAGAAATCTTTATTTGTCACATGCACACTTCAAGCACAGTGAAATGCATCCTCTGCAGTTAACTCATCTGAAGCAGTGAACACACGCGCCCAGAGCAGTGGGCAGCCACACCAGAGCACCCGGGGAGCAGTCAGGGGTTAAGTACCTTGCTCAAGGCCGCCCCACATCAACCTAACTGCATGTCTTTGGATTGTGGGAGAAACCGGAGCACCCGGAGGAAACCCACGCGGACACGGGGAGAACATGCAAACTCCACACAGAAAGGCCCTCGCCAGCCACGGGGCTCGAACCCGGACCTTCTTGCTGTGAGGCGACAGCGCTAACCACTACACCACCGTGCCGCCCTGTATGTACCGGTATAATAATAAGAATATTGGCTGCCATTGGCTGAATATTGGCTGCCATTTTTCATGGTATATCAGATATATTGGTATATCTGATATACCACTCAATGCCAGCCAATATTATTTAAATATCCTATGAGGAAATGTTTATAAAACATTTATGGAAGGAGTCTCCAGTGTCCCTGTGCAGTAACCGTTTTTCCTCAATGGGAAAGTCTTTAGGACAGACGAGTTTGTGTTTGTTACAAACATTTAATCACTGCAAAAATGTTCCACATCGACACATTTTTAAAACGTGCCTAGTTTTCTGAAAGAAGAGGTTTATTTAACAGTGATGGAAGGAGTCTCCAGTGTCAGCGCTTTGTAACAGACAGGAGTCAAGCTGTAACTTTAAGCCATTAGAAAGTAGGAGTGTAAAGATGCACTTCAGATTTAATTTCATTCTGGATTCATGATTTAATTAAATTCTCAGAATACGCCGAACAAAATTTTAATGATGAAAGTGAAAAATTATGACTGAACAGACACCTTGTTCATCCATCATTATCAATACCCGTTATCCTTCAGGGTCACAGAGGAAGCTGGAGCAAATCCTAGCTGACATCTGGTGAGGTACATCCTGGGAAGCTAACCAATTTATCACAGGTATCATAGTCAGATTCACACCTATGGGTGATTTTAGAGAAATGAAATGACCTAATTTGCATGTCTTTGGACTGTGGGAAGAAACCAGAGCACTCGGAGGAAACCCACACAGGCCTGAAGAGAACATGAAAGCCCCACACAGAAAATCCCCAGTCGGCTGCAAAGGTTCCAACCCAGAACCTTCTTGCTGTGAGGCGACAGTGATCACTGCACCACCATGCCGCCCAAGATCCCTTTTTATTTCTGCATAATAAACAATGCAAAACAATGTGCATCTCTGACTGTATAAAACTAAATGCATTTTAAAAACTGCTACAAACAAACAGAGCTTTAACGTTGTACAAGATGTACTACAGGTTCATGATATCTCATCTCATCTCATTATCTCTAGCTGCTTTATCCTGTTCTACAGGGTCGCAGGCAAGCTGGAGCCTATCCCAGCTGACTACGGGCGAAAGGCGGGGTACACCCTGGACAAGTCGCCAGGTCATCACAGGGCTGACACATAGACACAGACAACCATTCACACTCACATTCACACCTACGGTCAATTTAGAGTCACCAGTTAACCTAACCTGCATGTCTTTGGACTGTGGGGGAAACCGGAGCACCCGGAGGAAACCCACGCGGACACGGGGAGAACATGCAAACTCCACACAGAAAGGCCCTCGCCGGCCACGGGGCTCGAACCCGGACCTTCTTGCTGTGAGGCGACACCACCGACCACTACACCACCGTGCCGCCCCACGATATCTTAAATATATAAATAAATTTGTGCATCGTTGTACCCCCATTAGAAAGTCTTCAGGACACATAACTTTGCCTTTTTTGGTTTCTCGGTAAAGTGATAAGCTGCATTTTTTTTTCTCTCATTAAATTGAAGAGAAAGCGAGGGAAAGTGTTTATAACTGTAACTGATAACAGAAAATTTGACAGTAAATGTAACTATAAACCTAAAAACGTGTGGTGGTGGTGCTCTTTATTACAATTTGTTATTTATTAGTTGGCATATTAGTCAAGTAAGAGGACTAGGAAAGCTTGCAACTGGTTTTGGCCAGTTTGTTTGCTAATTGTTTTAGCTAGTTTCGGTTAAGGGGTGGCATGGTGGTGTAGTGGGTAGCACTGTTGCCTCACAGCAAGAAGGTCCTGGGTTCGAGCCCAGCGGCCGACGAGGGTTTTTCTGTGCGGAGTTTGCATGTTCTCCCCGTGTCCGCATGGGTTTCCTCCGGGTGCTCCGGTTTCCCCCACAGTCTAAAGACATGCAGGTTAGGTTAACTGGTGACTCTAAATTGACCGTAGGTGTGAGTGTGAATGGTTGTTTGTCTCTGTGATGACCTGTCGACTTGTCCAGGGTGTACCCCGCCTTTCGCCCGTAGTCAGCTGGGATAGGCTCCAGCTTGCCTACAACCCTGCAGAACAGGATAAAGCGGCTAGAGATAATGGATGGATGGATAGTTCCAATTAAATCTTTGAAAATTATCTTTGCTCGCACATCTGCTTCTTGTTTCCATAAGGTTATCCTGATCAGTGATGTATTGCTTCATCACCCGTTGATGTTATTCTGTCTACATCTTCCAGTTATTTAGCTACAACACTCTCTTGAACATGGATATACACTCACCGGTTACTTTAATAGGAACTTGTTTTTGATTCTAAGATTCCTGTTCTTGGCTGGCAGGAATGGAACCCAATGTGTTGCACGCTGAGATACTTTTCTGCTCACCATGGTTGTAAAGAGTTACTATATCCTTCCTGGCAGTTCAAACCAATCTGGCCATTTTCCTCTGAGCTCTCTTATCAACAAGGTGTTTGTTTCCACCCACAGAACTGTCGTTCACTCACTCATTGTTTTTTTTTTTTTCGCACCATTCTGTGTAAACTCTAGAGACTGTTGTGTGTGAAAACCCCAGTAGATCAGCAGTTTCTGAAATACTCAAACCAGTCCATCTGGCACCAAGTGAAAGTCACACTTTGAGATCACAGTTTTTCCTATTCTGATGTTTGAAGAAGTGAGCATTTACTGAAGCTCTTGATTTGTATCTGTGTGATTTGATGCATTGTGCTGCTGTCAAGGGATTGGCTGATTAGAGGACTGCAAAACAGCAGGTGGGTGTACTGTATGGGTGTTCTTAATAAAGTGGCAGGTGAGTGTACATTCATGTTTGTCTTTCAATAAACTGAGAAACATCTCTGAACAGCCGTATCTGCGTCAGTGATTGTTGGTCCCGGATTGCTCCATGAAGCGGCACAGGTCTATATTTTTAGATCATAGTTTGTCAATTCAACCTCCTTCAGGACAGACAGATCAAAACCTATCAGTTAGGTTGAGCCAGTAAGGTTCAGGGTCTTTCCCAAGGGCCCAAGAGTGGCAGCTTGGTGGTGCTGGGGCTCGAATTCATCCATGTTTATTTTCTTATTACAGCATGACATGAAGTGTTTTATTCTTAACATGCTGTATTTCTGTAAATACTGTAAAAATCTGAATCGGTGTATGTATATATGTATGATTTGGCAGGTGAAAAAACATCATGTATAGTTTTTTATACCCTCAATCTGAAGGTACCAAACTTCAGCTTGGGGTTCTATACCGTGCATACCGTTTTCAGGTCTGTCGCACATCAACTTCCTGTTTACTGACTGAATGTATTTACGAAACATATAGTGTGGATTTACAACATTTTCGTAACACTTTTCTCAGCAACTACAAATCACAACTGTTTGATATTTGGTATCGAGCTTCAGCTTGGGGTTCGATACCATGTCTACCGTTTTCAGGTCTGTCGCACATCAACTTCCTGTTTACTGACAATGTATTTACGAAACATATTGTGTGGATTTTAATGCTATTTCAAGAAGCAAAATGCTATTTCAAAATGACAGTTTACCACAATGCTATTTGAAATCCCTGGGGAGAGACACTGCTCTTTGTTTCAGGGTTAATTATTTGTTGAAGTCAACATTCATGATAAGTGTCCTATTTCTTCATTTTCTTGAATTCTGATATAAGCGAGAGCAGCGGGATACGTAAGTGAACAGTAGGTCATAGTTGAGCTTGTTGGTAACCAAGTAATCGAGTTTATCTATCTGGGTCATAAACTTTCTTCTACCAATGATGGCTCTGTGCCTGTTCAGTATAGGATTGGCCTTGTTTAGGCAGCATTTGAGAGGAATAAAGATCTCCTCACCTCTGTGTTACCTACCAAATTAAGGCTAAAATTTACAAAACATACATACTACCAATCCTGCTCTATGGGTTGGACTGTGTTAATTGGACAACAGTGGTTCTAAAAAGAGTTGAAACCTTCCAAAATCACATCATGAGATTCATGACAAACAAACGCCCGTCCGATCACATAAGGATCCAAACTCTTCTTGAAACAACTGGAAAATTTAAACCCAATTCTCATCAAAAGAAGAAACCTTTATTTGTCACATGCACAATTCAAGCACAGTGAAATTCATCCTCTGCATTTAACCCATCTGAAGCAGTGAACATACACGCACACACGGAGCAGTGGGCAGCCACACCAGAGTGCCCGGGGAGCAGTCAGGGGTCAGGTACCTTGCTCAAGGGCACCTCAGCCCAAGGCCGCCCCACGTCAACCTAACTGCATGTCTTTTGGGGGAAACCGGAGTACCTGGAGGAAACCTACACAGACATGGGGAGAACATGCAAACTCCACACAGAAAGGCCCTCGCCGGCTGCTGGCTTCGAACCCAGAACCTTCTTGCTGTGAGGCGACCGTGCTAACCACTACACCACCGTGCCACCCTAAAAAGCAAAACACTCGAACTTTATGGACACATCAAACATTGTAAAAAAAAAAAAAAGGCTTGTCAAAAATATGTTTAGAAGGAATGATAACTGGTAAAAGAAGCAGGGGAGCCCAATGAAAAAGGTGGTATGATAGCATCTACAATTGGTCAGAGCTCTAAACCACGCCACTCAGAACCAGGACCTCTGGAGAGAACTAAATCATGTGGTTGCACATTCTGCCACAGGTGGAGATAGTGTTCTATAATAAGAGTTTCTGGAGTGTTTCTGAGCTGCAGATCTGGCAACCTGGATTCATGGTTTCCATTTGACTCATCTGGGGCGAAGAACCTTGGTCAGCTTGTGCAAAGGGAGTTCCTGTCCATGTGCTTATCACTATTACACTATCACAACTCTGTTTTTAAAATAGTGTATCATTTATCGTCTCTCCTGATTGCCATGCGTGGAAATCTGTGGAATCTAGGAGCTTCAAAACATCAACAACAACAACAACACCAACAGAGATGATGAATTAAGCACCATTATCTTCTCGGTGAGATATGCAAATTCCTCTTTGATCTCATTTGCATAAATCTGTGACTATTTTAATTTCTGTTTCTGGTAAAAGCTGAAAGTTAAACCTCCATGATAGTCGTGAAGACTTCACATCAGCTTCTTCTCCACATTAGTGTCTTTTCTCCAGTTAGAAAGATCTTTATAATTATTTAATAATGCAATCCAGATGTGTTAAAGCATTCACAAAAGGTCCAGAGCATCAGTCTATATTCTATTCACTTTATAGTGTATGAGTTACTTTCTCGAGTTTCATAATCATGTCTAAAAGCTGGATAGAGACTCTCCAGTATAGTCAGGATCTCCCAGAATGCATTGCAGTACAGACCAGGACTGGAGCTGTGTCACTGGATCTGCGTGAATGGATGTAAATATCAGGGTACACAAGGTCAAAGGTCATACGGTAATACAGTATAATCAGGAAGCATCTCAGGTTCATGAACGTCATGAGAACTTGCTTGCGATACTGAGTACTGAAACATTACAGTATGTACACTACCGTTCAAAAGTTTGGGGTCACCCAGACAATTTTGTGTTTTCCATGAAAAGTCACACTTTTATTTCCCACCATAAGTTGTAAAATGAATAGAAAATATAGTCAAGACATTTTTCTGGCCATTTTGAGCATTTAATCGACCCCACAAATGTGATGCTCCAGAAACTCAATCTGCTCAAAGGAAGGTCAGTTTTATAGCTTCTCTAAAGAGCTCAACTGTTTTCAGCTGTGCTAACATGATTGTACAAGGGTTTTCTAATCATCCATTAGCCTTCTGAGGCAATGAGCAAACACATTGTACCATTAGAACACTGGAGTGAGAGTTGCTGGAAATGGGCCTCTATACACCTATGGAGATATTGCACCAAAAACCAGACATTTGCAGCTAGAATAGTCATTTACCACATTAGCAATGTATAGAGTGGATTTCTGATTAGTTTAAAGTGATCTTCATTGAAAAGAACAGTGCTTTTCTTTCAAAAATAAGGACATTTCAAAGTGACCCCAAACTTTTGAACGGTAGTGTATAGATAGTTTTCACTGACGTCACGGCATTCTGGGGAACGCCCTCCAGCCACCATATTGTGGGGCAAACAAAGGACCATCGCCATTACCAGCTACATTATCTCGGACGAATTTATGAAGTTATATAGTCAGTTTTCTAAAATAAAGATCAATGTCGGCAAAATCAAGCAAACGGAAGTATATGGATACATTAGACGACATCTCACGACAACGGTATGCAGCCAAACTGGCCTTGATTGGGGGAATTGACCCCTACGAAGTGGACAAAGATGCATTTTCCAGTGACTATTCCATATCGTACCCTGATATTGTGAACTATTTCGTGAATAGTAAAAGTGCCTACACACTTGGCGACCTCAAAGCATACAAGTCGCTGGAGTCATACAATTATTTTGTCTGTGGCTGGGTCCGTGAAGTCCACCATATAAAAACAAGTGACAGTCATGTCCTAATTACAGCCAAGGTATGTAAACATTGGAATTCTAGAGCTCTCAACACTGCATATAAATATATGTGTGTGTATAATATCGAGTTGATTTAAGACTATTATGAATACTGTGCAATATTACTTTGCATCGGAAAGCTGCGCACATTTGCGCGAAGCTGCGCAAATGTGCGCAGCTTTCCGATTCACTGTTTTTTTCTCATCCTTATACTTCCTATGTTTCATGGACTGTAACGGATTTGCTTATTTAGTAATTTTAATACAGAATTTACTTTGAAATTATAATCAGACACTCCAACGCCCCCCCCTAAAAAAATCGGATCTGCGCGATTCAGCTGTGAAAAAGGCGGCATCCCCCAAAAGGCGCGCTGTTTGCATCCCTGCATACAGAATAGACCTAAAATGTTTTTGGACAATTCCAGCGTTATGGACGTGACACTTGAACTCAAAATGGCAACAAATGACCCAGTGCATGTTTTATTGTCTCCCGGTATTTAAACAGGTGTTGCATATTTTAAGGCTGTACCATACTGGAGAAGTGATAGAACAAGAACAATTCCCATAGTACATCTAGGACATGCCAGAAAATGCCAATAAAAGATGCGTTATGGATGTGACAGAAAAAGTATCACTTTTCTTGGGTGACTGTACATTTTTATCAAACTCTGTGAAATCGTAAACCTAATGTCAAAATGGAGATATCCATTTGATAGAGGGGTCCAAGGTGAATATTAAAAAATCTTTGTTTAAAATATTTTGTATTTCATGCAGAGTTTCAGAAGGAAAAGTCAGCGTTATGGATGTGACGAAATTCCGTTATGGATGTGACGCGTCTGAAATAGACATGGCATATGTTTAGAAAATCAGCAATTTAACCACCATAACCCTTTGAAAAACTCTCTAAATATCAGCTAAAACTATCAAAGTTCTTAAATAATATTTAGGATGGCTATTGTTTTGCTGTTTTGTGGATTTTAGCATACATTTCTGTGGCTTGTGGCAATAATATAGAATTGTACATGATCAAAGTTGATTTTAGCTTGGGTTTTACATTATAAGAAAGAAAGACTGACAGTGACATATTAGGTTGGTTACAAATTGGTTCAACTTATTCACATCTGTAAAATACAGGCCTAGGTGATATCTCTGGGAGTGGTTTTGATGTATTACATGTTGCTTTATTTTTGCATGGTGAGGTTGACATTTACATGGAATTGCCCTTTTCAAAAATGACCCTTGCGTGAATGAAGTGACAAGTGTCAAATAGAAACGTGACAAACGAGCGATATTAAGTGTACATTACAATGTAAATGTACACTCAGCGGTTCCAGTTAGGCATTCTCCAGAGATTATTTACATGATGTTTTGGTTTCCAGAAACAAACTTGAACACAATTGATTGTTTATTTAAACAACTTACCACTTATAAAATGATCGGAGCAGACTTTGCTGTGTTTGGAAGGCTGATAATCCTTGCGGTTGATTCTCGCAAGCCATAGGTTTCTCCTTTGTATGCTGAGTTTCTTTGTTTGCTCGCCTTCGTGCTCCCGTACAGTGGGAATTCCATAAAAGCTCCGCTTGACGTCATCATCTGACCTATTACGACAGCCGTGAATACAACAGGTGTGCACCATTGCTAGCTTTAAATAGCCTGCTTGGGTTCTTTTGAAGACTTTGTACTCGCGCGTTACAATGTGTGCTCAGTCACCCGTACGGTAAGCTTGACCCACAAGATGGCCACCACTAGGGAATCCCCGACTCTGTGACATCATGTGAAAACTATCTATACCCAGGGTTCTCCCTGGGTTCTGAAAAATATTCTTTACTTTTTCTTCATCTGTATTTTTTCTTAGTTACTGACTTGGTTGATGCTACCCAAACTGGCACAATTCAAATGTTTGTACAGATGCAGCTAGGCTTCTCCATTACATATAAAATTTAGGCTCCACTCCAGTCTCTATTAAGAAAGACTTGATTTTGGATGCCCTATACACCATCAAGCTAAAATAAACCTCTTTAGTTTGAGCTTACTTAAGGTTATTTTAGCATGGAACTATTCATAAGAGGTATTAGGACTCCCGTTAGCCTTTATTTCATCACAAAACTTGATTTACAATTGAACAGAGTCGAGAAGAGTCCCGGAACAACCAACAGTGAAGGAATCCGATTTTCTCATCGATTTACGAACTGAACACAGAATGACACGGCGTTTTACATCATACGTTGGTTAGCCCAGGGGCGTTTCCAGTTATTGAAAAGACCAGGGGCTGAGTCCAGTTTTCCTGGGGCTTACTGTATATTTTTTAAGGAAGATTGGCATCGATAGGTTGGCGAGGTTATATCTAACTTTATAAGATAATATTATCACCCTCACGCATTCAAAGGTTATGACATCTTTATTCGTGATTTTTGCACTGCTCTTTTTAAATTTATGGAGTTCACTTCAGTTTCTGTGTCTTTTTATTATGAAGTTAATTATCAACACCCATAATGTCTCAGGAAACTGAGGCATGTGTCAATTCACTTAAATATCTCATCTCATCTTCTCTAGCCGCTTTATCCTGTTCTACAGGGTCGCAGGCAAGCTGGAGCCTATCCCAGCTGACTACGGGCGAAAGGCGGGGTACACCCTGGACAAGTCGCCAGGTCATCACAGGGCTGACACATAGACACAGACAACCATTCACACCCACATTCACACCTACGGTCAATTTAGAGTCACCAGTTAACCTAACCTGCATGTCTTTGGACTGTGGGGGAAACCGGAGCACCCGGAGGAAACCCATGCGGACACGGGGAGAACATGCAAACTCCACACAGAAAGGCCCTCGCCGGCCACGGGGCTCGAACCCGGACCTTCTTGCTGTGAGGTGACAGCGCTAACCACTACACCACCGTGCCGCCCCTTCACTTAAATATCACTAGTAAAATTTATCATCAGTTTAATAAACATCTCATTTCTCACTCACATACCTCTCTTTTAGGAAAACAAAGACACCAATTCTTTTTTAAAGATTTTTTTTGGGCTTTTTTCACCTTTATTGGATAAGACAGTGTAGAGACAGGAAATGAGTGGGAGAGAGAGATGGGGAGGGATCGGGAAATGACCTCGGGTTGGAATCGAACCCGGGTCCCTGGATTTATGGTATGGCACCTGAGCCACGACGCCCCCAAAGACATCAATTCTAAGCTGCATTATTATATTACAACATTCAAATCCCAGATGACATCCATGTCAGTTGTTTTCTATTAATCTCTTACTTTTTTTGACGGTGAAAATATCCAGGGGCTATAGCCCCAAGTAATGGGGCCTAATGACGCCACTGCATTATTCACGGGGACTCAATACGCCACGCCGCCTGAAAAATAGATCATTTCAGTTGTTTGCCGGCTGACAGCACTTTAACTTTGGCATTCTTTACCGACCCCTGTATTACTGACACTGTCCAATGTGCTCGGGGACAGTCGGGGCTCTGAGTGTGCCTCCACCATGGCTGTTTCGGCCTTTAAATAATCTTCAGTGCTTGAAGGAGCCTGCCCAAAAAAATAAATTCATCAGTTTTAGACTGCACCATTGTTTGGTTCACGCAGAGATAATTACACCACCACACCAGGCTGATTAAGACACATCACGATTGGTCAAAAGCTTGGCGCCCATTTGGTCATTATGTGTAGTCGATTTTTATTGATCGCAAGCACATGCTTATTGTTTACACTCTGGCTTTCCGCCGTCTCTTCACTGGGATTGGATTTCAGCAAATGGAGGGATTTCTATAAAAGATGACTTATGATAATGATGACAAATACATTCGTCACTGTGACAACTGCTAGTAATTTTCTCTTTGTCATTGAAGGATTATGTTCGTCAATGACGAATGTGACGAGCGCCAGCGGGAATCCTGTTGAATTCTCAAATCTGATTGGTCAGAAGGTGTTGATTAATTTTCTATAAAAGCAGCTCTGACAGTAGTGCAGCACCACATCACAGGTTTATATTAACACACTCGTTCTGATCTGTTCTTCTAATCGTTGATATGGTGAAGGTTTCTGGAAGGAGTCTTCAGTGTCGGTGCTTTATAGCAGTCAGTACGTTTTCCTTCATGGACATAAGATGGAGGAGTTTGTCCTTTCTCAGGACATTTCAAGAGAAAAAAAAGCAAGTTTGATGTTTAAAGCTGCGATTATCGGATTCATTGAATAATTAAGTGTTCTTAGCTTTCTAAAAGGGGTCTACTTGGACCCTGATCTGATAAACACTTGAAATTTTAGCGGTTCTTCCTGAGGGTCAGCTGAAGAACCTGGCTATTCTTATTTAATAACTAATTTCTCTTTGTTTTTCATTTCAGGTTCTAGGCATGCTCTTTTCCAAAATGCTGAGGTTCTGTATGCAGAGAACCCTGAACCCGTGTGTGCGAGTAGCACAGAAACGCTGGCTCGGCACACACAAGCACAAAGAGAAGCTCGAATCGCTAAGCACTCCGAAAGGAGCCAAGGATTTTATCTATAGCCTGCATGCTACCGAGCGCAGCTGCTTACTCCGAGAGCTGCAGAACTTCGAGTCCATCGCTATCGCTCAGGGTAAGAGGACACACTGCTGTCTGACTTTACGGCTCGCTCTAACAGTCATAAACGAAACGCAATGTATTTTCCATGCTCCTGTAATGAACATCTGCATATGTTACAGAACATTGAAACATACACTCCACGGCCACTTTAATAGGAATTTGTTCTTGATTCGAAGATTCCTGTTCTTGGCTGCAGGAGTGGAACCCAATGTGGTCTTCTGCTGTTGCATGCTGAGATGCTTTTTTGCTCACCATGGTTGTAAAGAATGATTATATGAGTTACTATATCCTTCTTAGCAAAAAAGCTTGAACCAGTCTGTTCATTTTCCTTTGAGCTCTCTTATCAACAAGGTGTTTGTTTCCACCCACAGAACTGTCATTGCTCACTCGATGTTTTTTGTTTTTTGCACCATTCTGTGTAAACTCTAGACACTGTTGTGTGTGAAAACCCCAGGAGATCAGCAGTTTCTGAAATACTCAAACCAGTCCATCTGGCACCAAGTGAAAGTCATGCTTTGAGATCACAATTTTTCCCATTCTGAACATTAACTGAAGCTCTTGATTTGTATCTGCATGATTTGATGCATTGTGCTGTTGTCAAGGGATTGGCTGATTAGATCACTGCAGAAAACAGTGGGTGTATGGGTGTCCCTAATAAAGTGGCCAGTGGGTGTATTCAACCTATAAATTCATTGATTTGGATTACATCCTGCATCTACATCACGGGCGATTGCTCTAAGACAACGAGGGAGGCTCAGCCTCCTCTAAAAATGACGAACATCGTGTAGGATGAATTGCGCTAGGCTTATGTTATAGCCGACCTTATAACATTGCTATTTCAGATCCAGAATCATAGAAATATATGTGCTCAACCCAACTACAGTGCGAAATCATTCCGTTATAACTTTCCCCAGTTCACCTAATGTGTGCGTGAGTTTTTCTCCCTCATGACAACGTGATGCAGCCCAGCCTCAGTGGACTTCAATGGCATTTGGGAGCTCTGCGCTTTTCAATATCAAAATGCAAGAAGATTATTGGACAAATACTGCGAAAACGCCCACCCACGGAGTCCCACGGACTCCCAGCCTCACAGTGGGAGGGACATGGCAAAGCTTTCCGCGAGGAGACTGGTGATTGGTGAAAGCGGCCGGATATTTTCTTTGATTGACAGCTCGTTTCAAATATAGACAGGCAGCGGTGAATTTCAGTTCAGTCCCATGCGGATTCGCAAGTGCTGTGGTGTATTGTAAGAGATCAGCTTACATTTCGATTTCATTCATTACATACGGTTTCTACCAGCTTTTTTAGTTTGTATATATTTTCATTGTAAATAAAGTGTAAATATAGTGTTGTCAAGTTTGCTATCTTAGTTCCAGACATTTCGTTTATTTGAGTGACTGAACTTGAACTTGAGGGGGCTAGTCAGCTAGCAAGAAAGCTGTGCACGGATGCCAAGCATTGCTGATTTAATTTTGGCGAAGCCATTTGCCAGTCTTCCTTTCGAGGAAAAAATTAAAATTAAAGAGCAGGGTAGACCAACGCCTCAAATTGACTTGGTGAAAAAGGTAGGGAATAATACTCGTTCCTTTCAGCTCTCCTGGTACGAGAAAGTGAATTGGCTAACAGCAAGTGACCCACATCAACAACAGTAAATAGGCTACTTTAGTAATATGTCATGGATGGACCAAAAATATAGAATCTATTTAAAATGTTTATGCTGAGTATATTTTATTGGAATATATATTTCTCTGGATATTAATTAAACACAGCTACAATTTGGAAAACATTTTTAAACAAAAACACAGCCGAGAACATTTCACACTACAGACCTGGATTAAAAGTGAAGGGTTATCAAAATTGTCAATAAAACTTTTCTCAGTCAAAATAAGTAAAATATAGGGAAAGTGTCATTGAATGAAATGTGTGGCACCCAGCTCTATGTTTGGCTCCCCAAGGTCAGTGCTTGTGCCTATTCCAGAACACTCTGCTGTTACTGCTGAGGTTCCTGACAAAGAGCTGCTTTCAATAATGATCAATTTTTAAACAACATGCCACAATTTTAAAATATTAAATGTTAAAATATGCCCCCCAACACCACCAACATGTATATTGAACAGTAGGCTAATGGGCCAAAAGAACCTGTTATTTCACAGTTTGTGACCCTGCCAACAATCAGCCAGATCAGAGGCAAGAGTATGGGCAAAATTGATGTGTTTTTTTTTCTTTTTTCTTTTAAAATCTGGAAATATCGTAACCGACCAGCCTCCCCTGTTTGAAAGACTACCAGCCGCCACTGATCTACATCCATCATAAATGGACACATTTACTTTACTCCTGCGGTGTCTGTTGATCCCAGATGGTCTTGTAACGTTTTTCTCTTTCATTTCCAAATCTGTCTCTCCACAGATAGAAGTTTTGTAAATGACGTAAATGGTTTCTATTCTCAATTGCAGGAAACTACACCAGCCAGCACACCTGTCATAAGTACTCTTGTGTGAAGTATAGCTTTTATTTGTAGCCATATTCCTATTCAGCTTTATGCCTGCCCTGTCTTGTCCTGAGCTTTGACAGGTCTCTCAGCTACACCGGTTCCATAATACACAGATTCTCACATCCTGTCTTTTATAGTCTCCTATTCTGAAAGAAGATGTACTTCTGACTACCAGATTTAACTCTCCACTCCTTTCCTAATTCTCTTTCTCTGCATCTCTGCATTGGCTTGGTCTTTTCTTTATTCCCTTTCTGTCTTGATCAGATAGAGCCCTGTTTAGGAGAGGGTTCAGCAGACACAGGGTTCCAGCTGAAGTTACCGAGGGTAGGTAGATGTGCTCCAGGGCCAGGTCCAAGTGGCGTAAAGAAAAATTAAGCCTCTGTTCACTTCCCCTCTGTTTGGTTAGTCTGAAGTCTGATGTTTTGTTGATTAATAGAAAGTACCGGATTTAGAAATACTAGCTGTACAGCTCAGTGCTGTGAGGGGAACTGAGTCAGGGTTTAAGGTTTCTAAATTGGCATCGGACTCTGAGGTCTGGAGATGTGTGTGTATGCGTGCCTGCGTGTGTGTGTGTGTGTGTGTGTGTGTGTGTGTGTGTGTGCATTTTTGGTTTCCCTTTAACACACTGCCTCTTGTTATTCTCCAACTTACACATACTACATTTACAACAGTGGATGAATAGAATAGAAATGTAAACATAACAAGCAGCCCTGCAATAATCTGGCGACTTGTCCAGGGTGTACCTCGCCTCTTGCCCATAGTCAGCTGGGATAGGCTCCAGCTTGCCTGCGACCCTGTAGAACAGGATAAGCAGCTACAGATAATGGATGGATGGACATAACAAGCCTCATGTTCTCTTCATTGTATTTTCCTGTCTCAGTTCAGGACGTCTCATGGTCTCAGGAGTGAGTATAGAACTGTGTAGGGAGTAACATGCTGGTATAATCCTGGGTATGACTTTAAATTGTAACCGGTGGTGAGTCTCAGGTCCGGGAGGACTTGAGCACGGGCGCAGATAGAGGGGGGGACGGGTGGGATTCGTCCCACCCAGATTTAAATTCACCTCGTTCGGTCCCCCCCCCACTTATAGGGAGGAAAAAACGTTTGTGCTGTCTTTCTTTGCATAAGGCAAACCTCACGGAAAAATCAAAAGACTAATTACCATTCGGTTTATTGAGGTGCACAGCAGTGTATACATAGTTGCAACAACTCACATAAAACAAAACAAAGACTGATATTTGGTTGAGCTGCGCAGACTGCACAGGTTGCGAGCTCGAGCTTGGTTGCTATGGTAACCCACAACAAGCTTGACAGGCATATCGGGGTTGGGGTTGGTTTGCTGGCAGCTTTGTCCCCCCAGTTTTTTGTCCCCCCCAGTTCAAAAACGTATCTGCGCCCCTGGACTTGAGTACTGGCGGAAGTGGACTTACCCCTTAATCATCATTGCTCCCAGGTCCGCTCTGACCTGGAGTGGTAGCACCTGCCTGGGTTCCAGCTATGGGTTAAATAGTACATCACCAATAAGGCGCTGGCAGTAGGACACTTTTCGGTGCAATGTGGCAGGGTCAATGGCACACCACCAGATGGCATGCAGAAGAGCCACTCAAATGGCTAATGGATGGCATCATCCGGCAAGTCAGTTGTCACTGCGGGGCAACTTCCATACCCGTCAGGTCTGTCACACTTTTGTGCACCACTTGGCATCAGGTCTGGAGGTCCAGAGAGACAATGTAATGGGGGCACGACATTGTTTGTCTTACCTTACTGTGCAAGGTGCTTCATTAGGAGAGGAGCTCTGGTGCAGGCCTTGTGGCCCATCTCTGTTTCTGCACATCCTAATGAAGCAGTCATCATCGCTAGCGATGGACAGCCGCTGATGAACATGCTGGTGAAAGAATGACACAGGTAAAGTGGCAAACAACCTTGATGTCCAGAAACCCATCCTACACATACATCGTACTGGTACAATCCTTGTATTAGGTATCGGATTGGATTGGATTGGATTGGATTTTTCCTCCAATTTGATCACCTGCCAATTTCCACCTAGCAGCTAGCTTGCTCCTCATACAACAACTAGCACCTGGGCCAGGGAGGGTAAAGACTCAATCAGTGGTCAATCAATCAATCAATCAATCAATCAATCAATCAATGGTTTTTAATTAAATAAGATAAATATACATACAGTGGGGCAAAAAAGTATTTAGTCAGTCACCAATTGTGCAAGTTCTCCCACTTAAAAAGATGAGAGAGGCCTGTAATTTTCATCATAGGTATACCTCAACTATGAGAGACAAAATGAGAAAAAAAATCCAGAAAATCACATTTGTCTGATTTTTAAAGAATTTATTTGCAAATTATGGTGGAAAATAAGTATTTGGTCAATAACAAAAGTTCATCTCAGTACTTTGTTATATACCCTTTTTTGGTAATGACAGAGGTCAAACATTTTCTGTAAGTCTTCACAAGGTTTTCACACACTGTTGCTGGTATTTTGGCCCATTCCTCCATGCAGATTTCCTCTAGAGCAGTGATGTTTTGGGGCTGTCGCTGGGCAACATGGACTTTCAACTTCCTCCAAAGATTTTCTATGGGGTTGAGATCTGGAGACTGGCTAGGCCACTCCAGGACCTTGAAATGCTTCTTACGAAGCCACTCCTTCGTTGCCCGGGCGGTGTGTTTGGGATCATTGTCATGCTGAAAGACCCAGCCACATTTCATCTTCAATGCCCTTGCTGATGGAAGGAGGTTTTCACTCAAAATCTCACGATACATGGCCCCATTCATTCTTTCCTTTACATGGATCAGTCGTCCTGGTCCCTTTGCAGAAAAACAGCCCCAAAGCATGATGTTTCCACCCCCATGCTTCACAGTAGGTATGGTGTTCTTTGGATGCAACTCAGCATTCTTTCTCCTCCAAACACGACAAGTTGAGTTTTTACCAAAAAGTTCTATTTTGGTTTCATCTGACCATATGACATTCTCCCAGTCCTCTTCTGGATCATCCAAATGCTCTCTAGCAAACTTCAGACGGGCCTGGACATGTACTGGCTTAAGCAGGGGGACACGTCTGGCACTGCAGGATTTGAGTCCCTGGCGGCATAGTGTGTTACTGATGGTAGCCTTTGTTACTTTGGTCCCAGCTCTCTGCAGGTCATTCACTAGGTCCCCCCGTGTGGTTCTGGGATTTTTGCTCACCGTTCTTGTGATCATTTTGACCCCACGGGGTGAGATCTTGCGTGGAGCCCCAGATCGAGGGAGATTATCAGTGGTCTTGTATGTCTTCCATTTTCTAATGATTGCTCCCACAGTTGATTTCTTCACACCAAGCTGCTTACCTATTGCAGATTCAGTCTTCCCAGCCTGGTGCAGGTCTACAATTTTGTTTCTGGTGTCCTTTGACAGCTCTTTGGTCTTGGCCATAGTGGAGTTTGGAGTGTGACTGTTTGAGGTTGTGGACAGGTGTCTTTTATACTGATAATAAGTTCAAACAGGTGCCATTAATACAGGTAACGAGTGGAGGACAGAGGAGCCTCTTAAAGAAGTTGTTACAGGTCTGTGAGAGCCAGAAATCTTGCTTGTTTGTAGGTGACCAAATACTTATTTTACTGAGGAATTTACCAATTAATTCATTAAAAATCCTACAATGTGATTTTCTGGATTCTTTCCCCCCATTCTGTCTCTCATAGTTGAGGTATACCTATGATGAAAATTACAGGCCTCCCTCATCTTTTTAAGTGGGAGAACTTGCACAATTAGTGGCTGACTAAATACTTTTTTGCCCCACTGTATCTTATTTTACATGGCAAAGCAGAAGACGAAAAACATAGAATAATAAAAATAAAAAAATTATGGATTCCAAGAATCAAAGAAACGCTTAGCAAATTCTATGCACTGGTAATTAAACAGCGAATTCATATTTAAATATGATTCTATTAAAGAATGAGTTCTTAAATCTATCTATATTAACTTTAGGGCATTGTGACTGGTTCTTTCTTAGATTGTATGTAGTTTTCTTAATTCGTGGAAGTAGAGGGTACAATGGGTGATCATCATTCAAGACTAACACATGCTTCCTCTGAGACACTAGAAGCCAGCCATCACATCTTTTCAAACTGCTGCTCATGCTGCAACACAGGGCAGCGTAACACCCTCAGAGGAAAGGAAAGCACTATCCACCCACTTCTGCATACTGCCTAGTGTTGCCATGGTTGTGGTTGTGATTGCGATTGGCTGGCGAGAGAGTGAGTAATGCCATCCTTCCCACCTGGTAAACATTGTATGATAGTACGAACGGTGTGCCACTCAGGAGGTGATATTTCTATATTTTGCTGAAACTTTTGGGCCTTATACTGTATGTAGTCAAATATTTTCTGTATTTGATGTGTAACAACGTAAACTAATGTGCCATGTGCTATCCCACATGCCATCAAGAGGCTCAGTTTCTATCATCTCATCTCATCTCATCTCATCTCATCTCATCTCATCTCATCTCATCTCATCTCATCTCATCTCATTATCTCTAGCCGCTTTATCCTTCTACAGGGTCGCAGGCAAGCTGGAGCCTATCCCAGCTGACTACGGGCGAAAGGCGGGGTACACCCTGGACAAGTCACCAGGTCATCACAGGGCTGACACATAGACACAGACAACCATTCACACTCACATTCACACCTACGGTCAATTTAGAGTCACCAGTTAACCTAACCTGCATGTCTTTGGACTGTGGAGGAAACCGGAGCACCCGGAGGAAACCCACGCGGACACGGGAAGAACATCAATTTCTATCAGTATAGTTTATTAGGATGTTCACTGAGATAAAGAGAAAGATTGGAGAATTTAAAAGAAAGGATAATCTTATATTGCTGTATATTCTAAAGCAGTGGTTCTCAACCGGGGGGGCGCGCCCCCCTGGTGGGGCGCGGAGGTACTCCAGGGGGGTCGCGAGTAGGCTTCATGTATGGAGGAAAAAAAAAATCTGGGGCTAACAGGCTATAGTAGCTAAGCAGATGCAACACATTTACCCATGTCAAAATGCAGGACATTGGACTATTACATACAAATCAATACTATTATAAAATCTATCATCAATCTATCATAAAATCTTGTGTGTGTGGCCGCATCAGTCGGGGGAACTGTGATATGTTCCCAAGCCTTGCAGACTTTATCAGTAATGCAGGCACTTCCCACGATTTCTCATCTGTCTTTCAAGCAGCGTCAGAGCACCTGTCGGTAATGAGAAAACAGTTTGCGGCATACTTCACAGAGGATTATCGCTCTTTTGCGTGGGTTCGAGATCCATTTGCGTGTACTGCTGACGAACTTCCAGTTGACATGCAGGAACAGCTTATTGAGCTGAAGAGTGACAGTAGACTTAAGGCAGTCTTCACCTCATGCCCTCTTTCGACATTCTGGGCAGCATTGATGCAGGAGTACCCGCAACTGTGTGACGTAGCCTTGAAACTGCTCATCCCATTCGCATCGACCTACTTGTGTGAGGCAGGATTTTCAAATATGACTGCGCTCAAAACGAAATATCGCAATCGTGCGCAAATTGAGGATGACTTGAGACTGTGCTTGTCAAACATTTCGCCAAGAATCGAGGATCTTTGTAAGGCAAAGCAGGCTCAGGTCTCGCATTAACGCAAATGCAGATCACAAAGGCACAGTAAAAATACCTAAATTCACGCCTGGTCCCAATTCCCAATGATATCAATAGCCAGCTAATGATAAGCCTAATAAAATACCTAATAAAAACAATAATAATAATAATAATAATAATGATGCCTATTAATAATAATAGCATAATAATAATAATAATAATAATAATAATAATAATAATATCAACAACCAACAACAGCAATAATAATAATAATAATAATAATAGGCCTAATAATAATAATAATGCCTGAAAGAACATAAGTCTTGTACTACTGCCAACAGCTTAGTAATGATAATAGGCCATAATAATAATAATAATTATTATTATAATAATTATAATTATAATAATGCCCGAAAGCAGATTAGAAATGTGGTGCTACTGCCAATTATAACAATAGCCTAATAATGATAATAGGCCTATGTATTTCTATGGAATGGATAATGCTACTACTGCTGCTACTGCTACTACTACTACTACTACTAATAATAATAATAATGATAATAATAATAATAATAATAATAATAATAATAATAATCTAGCCCAGGGCTAGCTAGCTAGCTATCTATCTATCTATCTATCTATCTATCTATCTATCTATCTATCTATCGGTCAATATAAGGTGCTGTAGGTCGGGTGGCGTCACTGCAGGTGAGTGTGTTTGGGGGGGGATGGGGGCGGGGCGAGAAGAGGGGCCCCCAACTGCAATGAACCAGCTTTGGTGGGGCCCAGGTTGCAAAAGGTTGAGAACCCCTGTTCTAAAGAGATGACCTGAAAGAAGACAGAATAATTTGTTTGAGCATATCTTGATGATTTGTGCTGGAACTGTGTTTGTGGGAATGTTTTCATGTGACAAGCCTTTTAACTCTATTAATAAACCTTTAGTCTTTCTTTAGAGTGAGAGAGAGTGTGTGTGTAAGAGGCCATATTGTTAGAGATGTCTTGGCTCTGTTTTCCAGATGCACCTGCATGATATGGAGAAAATACCATCTTACATTTCTGTGCTACTTAATACATTTGTGATGTTTTAAACCTCCACTGATGGATGGTCCGACGCAGCTAAACAGTGACTTCATTCAGACTGAAATGTTCCATTTTTCATTGTGTCAATGCTGTGATTCATCCACAATTTCACAGGAAATCATGTGGAGCGCATGATTTCAGGCTGAATGATCATACGGATGTCTGAAAAATGTTTGATTTGCTTTGATTGTCGAAGGCTTGCTTTATTTTTCCTTCACAAGTATGCTCACTTCAGAAACTAGAAGGGCACTAGGTAGTAGTGCTGGAGGCAAGACCACCAAGACTTGGCGAGACCAAGTCATGACCGAGACCATGGTGTATCGAGACAAGACCAAGACGTTGAGGGGTTGAAATCAAGTCAGGACTAATGCAGGGTGAGACCGAGTCAAGACCAGGACCAGACCAGGGTGTGTGAAGGGGGGTGGGGAGGAGGAAGGGTGACGACCGTTAACAGGAAGAAAAATTTCCAATTAGCAATGAGTCACGTTACTGGTTGCATTTGAAGCAGGATGTTTTACATCCAGGGCGACACGGTGGTGTAGTGGTTAGCGCTGTCACCTCACAGCAAAAAGGTCCGAGTTCGATCCCCGTGGCCGGCGAGGGCCTTTCTGTGCGGAGTTTGCATGTTCTCCCCGTGTCCGTGTGGGTTTCCTCCGGGTGCTCCGGTTTCCCCCACAGTCCAAAGACATGCAGTTAGGTTAACTGGTGACTCTAAATTGACCGTAGGTGTGAATGTGAGTGTGAATGGTTGTCTATGTCTCTGTGTCAGCCCTGTGATGACCTGGTGACTTGTCCAGGGTGTACCCCACCTTTCGCCCGTAGTCAGCTGGGATAGGCTCCAGCTTGCCTGCGACCCTGTAGAACAGGATAAAGCGGCTACAGATAATGAGATGAGATGAGACAACACATCTCAAAAAAGTTGGGACAAGGCCATGTTTACCACTGTGAGACATCCCCTTTTCTATTTACAACAGTCTGTAAACGTCTGGGGACTGAGGAGACAAGTTGCTCAAGTTTAGGGATAGGAATGTTAATCCATTCTTGTCTAATATAGGATTCTAGTTGCTCAACTGTCTTGGGTCATTTTTGTCGTATCTTCCGTTTTATGATGCGCCAAATGTTTTCTCTGGGTGAAAGATCTGGACTGCAAGCTGGCCAGTTCAGTACCCGGACCCTTCTTCTACACAGCCATGATGCTGTAATTGATGCAGTATGTGGTTTGGCATTGTCATGTTGGAAAATGCAAGGTCTTCCCTGAAAGAGACGTCGTCTGGATGGGAGCATATGTTGCTCTAGAACCTGGATATGCCTTTCAGCATTGATGGTGTCTTTCCAGATGTGTAAGCTGCCCATGCCACACACACTAATGCAACCCCATACCATCAGAGATGCAGGCTTCTGAACTGAGCGCTGATAACAACTTGGGTCGTCCTTCTCCTCTTTAGTCTGAATGACACGGCGTCCCTGATTTCCATAAAGAACTTCAAATTTTGATTTGTCTGACCACAGAACAGTTTTCCACTTTGCCACAGTCCATTTTAAATGAGCCTTGGCCCAGAGAAGACGTCTGCGCTTCTGGATCATGTTTAGATACGGCTTCTTCTTTGAACTATAGAGTTTTAGCTGGCAACGGCGGATGGCACGGTGAATTGTGTTCACAGATAATGTTCTCTGGAAATATTCCTGAGCCCATTTTGTGATTTCCAATACAGAAGCATGCCTGTATGTGATGCACTGCCGTCTAAGGGCCCGAAGATCACGGGCACCCAGTATGGTTTTCCGGCCTTGACCCTTACGCACAGAGATTCTTCCAGATTCTCTGAATCTTTTGATGATATTATGCACTGTAGATGATGATATGTTCAAACTCTTTGCAATTTTACACTGTCAAACTCCTTTCTGATATTGCTCTACTATTTGTCGGCGCAGAATTAGGGGGATTGATGATCCTCTTCCCATCTTTACTTCTGAGAGTCGCTGCCACTCCAAGATGCTCTTTTTATACCCAGTCATGTTAATGACCTATTGCCAATTGACCTAATGAGTTGCACTTTGGTCCTCCAGCTGTTCCTTTTTTGTACCTTTAACTTTTCCAGCCTCTTATTGCCCTTGTCCCAACTTTTTTGAGATGTGTTGCTGTCATGAAATTTCAAATGAGCCAATATTTGGCATGAAATTTCAAAATGTCTCACTTTCGACATTTGATATGTTGTCTATGTTCTATTGTGAATACAGTATCAGTTTTTGAGATTTGTAAATTATTGCATTCTGTTTTTATTTACAATTTGTACTTTGTCCCAACTTTTTTGGAATCAGGGTTGTATACACACACACACACACACACACACACACACACACGATCAACCATAAAATAAAAAAATAAAAAAAACACTGATGGGTAAAGCGAATTACATTGATTATGTTGTTACAGTGGTACTTGTGAAGTGGTGGGATATATTAGACAGCAAGAGAACAGTCAGTTCTTGAAGTTGATATATTGGAAGCAGGAAAAATGGGCAAGCGTAAGGATCTGAGTGACTTTGACAAGGGCCAAATTGTGATGGTGAGATGACTGGGTCTGAGCAGCTCCAAAATGGCACATCTTGCAGGGTGTTCCTGGTATGGAGCAGGCTAGCCCAGATGGTCCAATCCCACAGAAAAGCTACTGCAGCACAAACTGTTGAAAAAGTTAATACTGACACCTTTCTGTTTAAGGCAGCATTAACTTTTTCAGCAGTTTGTGCTACAGCAGCTCTTCTGTGGGATTGGACCATATGGGCTAGCTTTCATGCCCCATACGAATCGATAAGCCTTTGACACCCATGACCCTGTCACCAGTTCACCGGTTGTCCTTTGGATCTGTGGACCACTTTTGGTCGGTACTAACCACTGCATACTGGGAATACCCCACAAGACGTACCATTTTGGAGATGCTCATCTAACCATCACAATTTGGCCCTTGTCAAAGTCGCTCAGATCCTTACACTTGCCCATTTTTCCTGCTTCCAACACATCAACTTCAAGAACTGACTATTCTCTTGTTGCTTAATATATCCCAACCCTTGACAGGTGCCATTATAATGAGATAATCAATGTAATTCACTTTACCTGTCAATGGTTTCAATTTTATGGCTGATCGATGTATATAGGAAAAACAAGCTTTCATCATTATGAGGTCTGGGGAAAATTGCAGTTTAATCAGGAAAACAAATGTGTGAAATTCATCTTAAGGCTTCTGTCCTTGACCAACCCTAGCCTGTAAATTAATAAAGTATAGATTAAACTGTGACCAGGGTTTACTTTACTGAAGTGTCCACACTGACTGAACTTCCTGTTTTTATTCCATCATTCTCTGAAGTTCTGTATGTAATCTGAGAACTGGAAACTGTCATGTAACTGAAACGTTACTCAACTTTTGACGTTTTTTCCTTCCAGAGAAACTGGAGTCATCGCCACCCAGCGCTAGTCAACTGAGATACGGTGAGATGTGATGCACATTTACTCTCCCCATAAATACAGCAAAGGCTTATGATGAAAGACGGGTACAAAACTGTTTCAGACAATCAATAGTACTTAATTCATTATAAGTATGTGCCATTTATAGCCAGAAATAGAGCTCCGAACTCGGCTGCATGTGGGTCGTTGTCCTCCACAGCTTTTAGGCCTTAAATTTGTGCAATGCCATTTAAAAAAATCATTTCAGAGTCCCATTTTTACACCAGGCTGCATGCATCCCTAGTGGCTTGACCAACCCAGAGCACTCATCTCTGACTGGCTTCCTGACGTCATTTCCCAAGGTATGGAGGTACCTTCGTGGTGGTTCGTTTTGAAGGGAATGCCATCAGGATTCCAGGAGACAGTAGCACCTCATGGCTGGCGGCACAGTGGTGCAAGTGGTTAGCACTGTTGCCTCACATCAAGAAGGTTCTGGGTTCGAGCCCAGTGGCCGACGGGGGCCTTTCTGTGTGGAGTTTGTATGTTCTCCCCATGTCTGCATGGGTTTCCTCTGGGTGCTCTGGTTTCTCCCACAGTCCAAAGACATAGTTAGGTTAACTGGCTACATAGGTTTGTGTGGATGATTATGAAGAGAAAACCTCTATAATAATCCAATAGAAGGCAACAGGAAACCACTACTGTAATGTTCCCTAGATACTTTGATGGCTGAAGCTGTCAGAGCAGCCATGTCACTGTAGTGATTATGCTAAAATGGATGGAGCACCTCATGGGCTTGTTGTGATTGAAACCTAATGAGGTTTATCTGGTGGTGTGGCATGCGTACGAGTTGGAAATTGCGTTATCGTATCAATAGTTTCTTTGGCTAACAGCAATACTGGCACTTAAGGTATTAGTATTGGTGCAACACCAATACTCATCTTGAACATTAATATTATTTTGGAATGTGTGAAAAGGGTTTTTAGAGATGTCCAGAGGCTATGTACACTGACAAGCTTGTTTTTTTGTTTCAGTGCTCCTTCACAACGCCATCCCGTTCGTCGGATTCGGCTTCCTGGACAACGCCATCATGATCGCTGCAGTAAGTGGTATGAGCCTCTCCAGTGGTTCAGTGCTTCTGGTGTTTCATAAGCTTTGGTAAAAAGAACTGATTTGGGGGTTCATGTTATGACAAAGTTATGTGTATTAGCATATGAGAAGGAACTGATCTTGGATCAGGCTTGATTAGCACTGACTCCTTTACTCCTGCACAGATGTTATGGACTAGTTGAGTGTGTGTTATAGAAGTACAGATCGTAACTCTTCTCATGTATTCACAGGGAACCCAGATTGAGCTGTCCATAGGAGTGACCTTTGGAATATCAACTATGGCAGGTACATTTACATCATACAGGTGTAATATGCATTGTCACTAATCACAGCTATAAGTTTCCATTATGTGTTAGCTACATTAGCCATGTAATGTGCGATTACAGCAGCCTTTTCAGATTATTACAACCTCAAATTAGAAAAGTTGGGATGGTATGGAAAATGCAAAGAAAAAAGAAAGCAGTGATTTCTAAATTCATGTTGACTTGTATTTCATTACAGACAGAATGAACCCAAGATATCAGGTTTGGTCTGGTCAACTTCATTTCAGGCCTGCAACACATTCCAAAAAAAGTTGGGACGGGGGCAATTTAGTGCTAGTAATGAAGTAAAACAATTAAACAACAATGTGATTTGAAACGGGTGATTGTAATCATGATTTGGTACAAAATCAGTATCCAGGAAAGGCCTAGTGTTTGATGAGCAAAGATGGACCCAGGATCTCCAGTTTGTCAACAGATGTGTGAGAAAATTTTTGAAATATTTAAAAACAATGTTCCTCAAAGAAAGATATGAAGGGATTTGGATATTTCACCCTCTATGGTACATAATATCATGAAATATGTCTGTGAAGATTCTCAGTCATCCAGGTCATAGTAAACTGTGGATGGTAGAAGAGAGCAACTGGACTTGTTTGAAGATTCTTGAAAACGTTTCACCTCTCATCCGAAAGGCTTCCTCAGTTCTGCCTGACTAATAGGGAGTATCAGGTATTTATCCTCTCATGGATCATAATAGAATCAGAATCAGAATTCTGATGGCTGCATAGTAGGTGGCTGTTAAATGATGTCTTAGACCCCCACCTCTGTTCAGTGATGGCCGTTCCAGGTTGACAAAAAAGAACGATCCTCTCTGGCTAAAATGTCTGCCAGTTTTCTGGAAGTCCTCTCATACTCCCGCACCAGTCGAAGGGATCTCATCCCAAAGTGCGTAGAAACATGTCTGAATTCTGATTCTATTATGATCCATGAGAGGATAAATACCTGATACTCCCTATTAGTCAGACAGAACCGAGGAAGCCTTTCGGATGAGAGGTGAAACGTTTTCAAGAATCTTCAAACAAGTCCAGTTGCTCTCTTCTACCAACCACAATATCATGAAATGTTTCAAGAATCTGGAGGAATTTCAGTGCATAAAGGGCAAGGGCTCAAGCCTAATCTGAACACCCATGATCTCCGATCCCTCAGTCGACACTGTATCAAGAACTGTGTCATTCATCTACAGCTGATATAACCACATGGGCTCAGGATTACTTTGGCAAACCTTTATCAAGCACTACAATACAGAGTTACATCCACAAACGCCAGTTAAATCTTTACTGTGCCAAAAGGAAGCCTTATGTTAACTGTATCCAGAACCACCATTGACTTATCTGAGCTCAGAGGCCTCTAGGATGGACCATCACACAGTGGAAACATGTATTATGGTCAGATGAATCAGTATTCCAGGTTTTTTTTTTTTTGAAGAAATGGACGCCATGTGCTCCAGACCAAAGACAAAAAGGACCATCCAGATTGTTACCAGGAACAAGTCCAAAAACCAGGGTCTGTCATGGTATGGGGTTGTGTCAGTGCCCTTGGCAAAGGTAACTTACACTTCTGTGATGGAGCATTAATGCAGAAAAGTACATTGAGATTTTGGAGCAACATATGCTGCCCTCAAGGTGCCATCTTTTCCAGGGAGATTTCAACAAGACAACACAAAACCACATTCTGTACGCATTACAAAGGTGTGACTGTGGAAGAAGAGGGGGCCTGTCCCCTCTGTCCCCAGTAGAGAATGTGTGGAGAATTTTGAAATGGAAAATAGAAGCATTCCCTTTATCATGGCGGCACGGTGGTGTAGTGGTTAGCGCTGTCGCCTCACAGCAAGAAGGTCCTGGGTTCGAGCCCCGGGGCCGGCGAGGGCCTTTCTGTGTGGAGTTTGCATGTTCTCCCCGTGTCCGTGTGGGTTTCCTCCGGGTGCTCCGGTTTCCCCCACAGTCCAAAGACATGCAGGTTAGGTTAAATGGTGACTCTAAATTGACCGTAGGTGTGAATGTGAGTGTGAATGGTTGTCTGTGTCTATGTGTCAGCCCTCTGATGACCTGGTGACTTGTCCAGGGTGTACCCCGCCTTTCGCCCGTAGTCAGCTGGGATAGGCTCCAGCTTGCCTGCGACCCTGTAGAAGGATAAAGCGGCTAGAGATAATGAGATGAGACTTGTCCCTTTATCATTGGGAGATAGTGAGTTAGAGTCCTGAATGTGCCAATAGACCAGAGTTGGCCATGCTGCCTGGGTGGAAGGGGCATACGCTCTTTCCCCTGTCAATCACATGGACACTAGGCAATCATGGACATCTGTGAGCTCATGTATGCAGAAGAGGGTTGAGAGCTCTTTCATCCAAGTGTGTTATGCTCACCTGTGATGCACCAGATGTATTTGACAGCTTCATCTGTCTTGAAGAAAGCACATGTTATCCTCCTCTCTCGCAGGTTGGGGGAAATCAAAGTAAAAATCAAAATCTTGTTCGAATTCTGTAACATGTTCTCCATGTCAGATTCATCCTGTTGAAATTTGAGGGCTTAATAATCTCTGTGTCAGACAACATGAGAATGTATGATTGCATAGAAGCGTGAAGATCAGCGAGGTGGTGAACCGCAGTGTAAACACAAACCCCTAACATTTGGAGACAAAACAGATGAAGTTTTCTCTGGGAATTCCACACAAAAGCCTTTCCACCCACATTTTAAAGGCGTCTTCTAAAATGAATAACAGTCTCGGCGTCTTTCATTACATTTCCCCAGTGGTGCTGATATTCACGGTGTCCCAACCAGCGAGAGCAGAAGAATTATTAGAATGAGTTTTCACCAGTTATTGCTGCTCGACCTGAGGTGTACATTTGCATGGGTGATTCTTACTATAGTAGATATGAAGTGATTATGCAAGTAAACTTTATGGCTAATCAGGAAATTAGCAGTTTGTATGAAATTTCTTTATTTCATTACATATTACATATTATTAAAACGATTAGGTGTTAAAACTGCTGTACACTGACAATACATTATGGGTAATATACAGTAAGCACATGTCTGTCATATTCAGCACACTGTTTTCTCTTGTGTATGATAACAGCAGAAATTATCACTCATCAAGAAGTCAGATTCTATGTGCTGTAGCATTCGGGACATTTCTTAAAGAAGCCGTCTGCGGTCTGTGCGACAGAGTTTAAATCTGCGTTTCAAATCATGGATGTCCTGTTTCCCCCAACCCATTTCAGAAAAGTTGGGATGGGGCATGTTTACTACTGTGTTGCATCACCTCTACTTTTAACAACACTCTGTAAACATTTGGGAACTGAGGAGACCAATTGCTGTAGTTTTGAAAGAGAAATGTGTCCCATTCTTGCCTGATATACAATTTCAGTTGCTCAACAGTTCGGGGTCTCCTTTGTCGTATTTTGCGCTTCATAATGTGCCAAATGTTTTAAATGGGAGACAGGTCTGGACTGCAGGCAGGCCAGTTTAGCACCTGGACTCTTTTACAACAATTTTCCACTTTGCCTCAGTCCATCGTAAAAGAGCTTGGGTCCAGAGAAGGTGGCAGTGTTTCTGGATATTGTTTATATATGATTTTAATGTGCATTTGTGGATGGAGTAATGAAGTGTTTTCACAGATGATGGTTTTCTGAAGTGTTTCTGAGACCATACAGTGATTTCCACTACAGACACGTGTCTGCTTTTAATGCAGTGTCTGCTGAGGGCCTGAAGATCACAGGCATCCAATGTCAGTTTTCAGCCTCGTCTCTTGCATACAGAGATTTCTCCAGATTCTCTGAATCTTTTAATGTACCATAGATGATGTGATCCACAAATTCTTTGCAATTTTACATTGAGAATGTTTTGTTATTCTTAAATTGTTGCACTGTTTGCCCATGTAGTCTTTTACAGAGCGGTGACCCCCCATTTTTATTTGAGAGACTCCGCCTCTCTGGGATGCTCTTTTTATACCCAATCATGTTACTGACCTGTTGCCAATTAACCAAATTATTATTATTATTTATTATTTTAGCATTACACAACTTTTTCAGTCTTTTGTTGCCCCTGTCCCAAATTTTCTGAAATGTGTTACTGACGTCAAATTCACAATGAGCATATAAAAAACAATAAAATTTCTCAGTTTCAACATTTGATGTTGTCTTTCTACTATTTTCAATGAAATATAGGGTTTTCATGATTTTGCAAATTATCGCATTCTGTTTTTATGTTTTACACAGTGTTCCAACTTTTTTGGAATTGGGGTTGTATGTCACATAACTTGTGGGTTGCTTTTGAAGAAAAAGGGGAAGAGCTGAGCAGCTGGAGGCGGAGCTTATCTCCAGGCCAGAAAAAGTGAAAATAATAAAATAATAATTATATATATATATATATATATATAATTATTATTTTTTTCTCTCTCCGTGCTTCCACGGAAGGCAGTCGCATTCTGCTGTCCCTCTCCCTCCTTTTTTTTCCCTGCTTGTGCTTCTGTGTCTTGTCTCGTCTGCTGTACTTTTTGAAGAGACTCTTCCTGCATTACTTTCTAAACTAAAAAAGCATGGAATTGATAAACTGGTCTCCTAACGAAATTGACACAGTTTTCTCTACGAGAAGCCTGGGTTCAGGGGAACCCGTTTGTCCTGCCGGAACGTTTGCGGCTGGTTACACGATGGACGCGTGGGAGCGGTGGCGGGTCGTGTACCTGACGATTCTTTCTGTGGAGGACATTGAAGATATCTACCTATTCAGAACCATGATTACAGGACTTTTGCTGATTGGATTAGGCACTGCCCTGGTATATCGAGGAAATCAGACAATGGTGACAGCTGTTCAAAGCCCCACAAAGCTGCCCGATATGATTGGAGTGGTGGGCAAAGCTGTTGGCACTTGGACTGTGGACATTCAGAACTTTAACCACAAAATGGTTGTTATCTCAGAGCAGCTTTCAGCTTTGCAAGGAATACGTTTTTTGGAGATCAATTTGAATAGAATGGACGGAATGGACAGATATGGACGAGCGGTGAGGACGTGCAAAGACTGTGTCTGGAAAGACCAAACAATTCATATCTTATCGACATTCGGCTCCCTGAGACAGAACCGGACTTGTTTTAGGCCGTTGCTGAGAAAACATTTCCCCCTGAAGGTCGATGCCGGGAGACACTCTCATTCCTCGCATTCCTCTCTAACTCTCCGCGGTCACCATTTTTACCCCCAGTGTGACAAGCGGGTGCGTGACCAGCGCCTTCATGGCTGCAGGAGCGGACGGCTGCTTGCTTGCGCTGGATTTCTGGAAGGAGTCTCCAATGTCATCAAGTCACTAACTCGTTCTCAGAGGGAAAGACTGTTTAATGTTAATGATAACAGGAACTGACTCAATCCTCAGGCTGTGCTCGTGCTCTGTGTTTATTATTCTCATTCTCATCTCATTATCTCTAGCCGCTTTATCCTTCTACAGGGTCGCAGGCAAGCTGGAGCCTATCCCAGCTGACTACGGGCGAAAGGCGGGGTACACCCTGGACAAGTCGCCAGGTCATCACAGGGCTGACACATAGACACAGACAACCATTCACACTCACATTCACACCTACGGTCAATTTAGAGTCACCAGTTAACCTAACCTGCATGTCTTTGGACTGTGGGGGAAACCGGAGCACCCGGAGGAAACCCATGCGGACACAGGGAGAACATGCAAACTCCACACAGAAAGGCCCTTGCCGGCCCCGGGGCTCGAACCCAGGACCTTCTTGCTGTGAGGCGACAGCGCTAACCACTACACCACCGTGCCGCCCGTGTTTATTATTCTGTCTTTAATAAACAGTTCGAATTGCTGACATTGCTGTTGTATAAGAGGAATAAAACACTTTGAGACCTGCTGCTTTTGAAAATGATCAGCTTCAGGGTGGTAACAGTAACTCTGAAGCTCTGGATTGGGCAGCGTCACACCATTCCTTCATTGATTAGTTTTCTAAAACAGTATGCACCTTAAGTGTATTTTTTCATGAATTATTGTCCAGTAATAATATCAGTCAAACTTAATAGGCCTATGAAATATGTTGAAATATGGAGTATGTTGAAATTTGGACACCACTGAAACTGTTACTTGTAATTCTCGGTATTGCTCATACTGTGGTGTGTGTGTGTGTGTGTGTGTGTGTGTGTTTATATACTACTGAGGACCAAATCTGTAGTCAAAAAGTTTCCTTTTCATGACTGAGATTAAGGTGAGGGTTAGATTTAGGTGCAAGCACAGCATTAATTAACTGCATTAATAATTATGTCAGTGGCAGCTCCTCACAAGGATAATGAGACAAACGTGTGTGTTGTGACTAACAGTGTTTTGTGGTTGTAGCTGCCGCGTTGGGAAACTTGGTTTCTGACCTGGCTGGACTTGGGTAAGTAACTGAACTAAGCATCTTACACACACGCGCGCGCACACACACACACACACACACACACACAATTAAAATAATAATACAACCCCGATTCCAAAAAAGTTGGGACAAAGTACAAATTGTAAATAAAAACGGAATGCAATGATGTGGAAGTTTCAAAATTCCATATTTTATTCAGAATAGAACATAGATGACATATCAAATGTTTAAACTGAGAAAATGTATCATTTAAAGAGAAAAATTAGGTGATTTTAAATTTCATGACAACAACACATCTCAAAAAAGTTGGGACAAGGCCATGTTTCCCACTGTGAGACATCCCCTTTTCTCTTTACAACAGTCTGTAAACGTCTGGGGACTGAGGAGACAAGTTGCTCAAGTTTAGGGATAGGAATGTTAACCCATTCTTGTCTAATGTAGGATTCTAGTTGCTCAACTGTCTTAGGTCTTTTTTGTCGTATCTTCCATTTTATGATGCGCCAAATGTTTTCTATGGGTGAAAGATCTGGACTGCAGGCTGGCCAGTTTAGTACCCGGACCCTTCTTCTATGCAGCCATGATGCTGTAATTGATGCAGTATGTGGTTTGGCATTGTCATGTTGGAAAATGCAAGGTCTTCCCTGAAAGAGACGTCATCTGGATGGGAGCATATGTTGCTCTAGAACCTGGATATACCTTTCAGCATTGATGGTGTCTTTCCAGATGTGTAAGCTGCCCATGCCACACGCACTAATGCAACCCCATACCATCAGAGATGCAGGCTTCTGAACTGAGCGCTGATAACAACTTGGGTCGTCCTTCTCCTCTTTAGTCCGAATGACACGGCGTCCCTGATTTCCATAAAGAACTTCAAATTTTGATTCGTCTGACCACAGAACAGTTTTCCACTTTTCCATTTTAAATGAGCCTTGGCCCAGAGAAGACGTCTGCGCTTCTGGATCATGTTTAGATACGGCTTCTTCTTTGAACTATAGAGTTTTAGCTGGCAACGGCGGATGGCACGGTGAATTGTGTTCACGGATAATGTTCTCTGGAAATATTCCTGAGCCCATTTTGTGATTTCCAATACAGAAGCTTGCCTGTATGTGATGCAGTGCCGTCTAAGGGCCCGAAGATCACGGGTACCCAGTATGGTTTTCCGGCCTTGACCCTTACGCACAGAGATTCTTCCAGATTCTCTGAATCTTTTGATGATATTATGCACTGTAGATGATGATATGTTCAAACTCTTTGCAATTTGACACTGTCGAACTCCTTTCTGATATTGCTCCACTATTTGTCGGCGCAGAATTAGGGGGATCGGTGATCCTCTTCCCATCTTTACTTCTGAGAGCCGCTGCCACTCCAAGATGCTCTTTTTATACCCAGTCATGTTAATGACCTATTGCCAATTGACCTAATGAGTTGCAATTTGGTCCTCCAGCTGTTCCTTTTTTGTACCTCTAACTTTTCCAGCCTCTTATTGCCCCTGTCCCAACTTTTTTGAGATGTGTTGCTGTCATGAAATTTCAAATGAGCCAATATTTGGCATGAAATTTCAAAATGTCTCACTTTCGACATTTGATATGTTGTCTATGTTCTATTGTGAATACAATATCAGTTTTTGAGATTTGTAAATTATTGCATTCTGTTTTTATTTACAATTTGTACTTTGTCCCAGCTTTTTTGGAATCGGGGTTGTAGTAATAATGAATAGTAATAGGTTTTTTTGTGTGTTTGTGTGTGTAGACTAGCAGGTTACGTGGAAGCTCTAGCTGCCCGCTTGGGGATGCAGATTCCTGATCTTACACCCAAACAGGCTGATATGTGGCAGACCAGACTCAGCTCACACATAGTAAGAAGTGTTGCTCGTGTGTGTGTGTGTGTGTGTGTGTGTGTGTGTGTGAGAGAGAGAGACAGAGAGAGAGAAACCTCTCCTGACTATTAATACTCAGACTGTGCTCATGTGCAGGGAAAGGCAATCGGCATCACCATTGGCTGCCTGCTTGGGATGTTCCCGCTCCTCTTCCTCAGCGATGAAGATGAAGATGAGATGCAGAGTGTGGCAGTACCTCCTCTCGCAGACTCGAAATAATTTTTTCACACACCACGACCTCACAGCAACACTAAGATCTTTCTCTAAAAAGTCGACTAATTTTCTCATAGAGGAAGCTTCATTCATACTCTACGTTCAGGAAAAAAAAAACGTGTCTGAAGATTTATTTTAGTTTTGTACTGGAGCTACGAGGAGCACCTTACTAATGCATACCGTTTTCAGTGACTAAATCATTATTCACTTAGACAGACCATAATAACAACGTTATGTCCAAAGTAAATGTGTGGAAAGTTCCAGCGTCAATCTGATGAATCCGGTTGTCCAATATGGCTGACTAACAACACGACACAGTGAAGTTTTGTTCATGTACCATCAGTGCATCACCATCAGCGTGTGTATGTTACGTCAAACTGGATGCAGTTTGAGGAACATCTTCAACAGCACATCATCCATTTCCATCTCATCCATGCACTCTCTTGCCATACCACAAACTTCCTTCCTCTTCGCTCCAGCATCCTTCTCCCAATATTAATGTTGTTTAGCAGACACTCTTATCCAGAGCAACATACAACATACCCAGCCGGGGGAGAAGTTGTGGGTTAGGTGCCTTGACCACGGTAACTTCAGCCATTCCTGCTGGACCAGGGAATCAAACCAGCAAACCTTTGGTCCCAAAGCTGCTTCTTTCACCATTTGGTCAAGGTTCTCCCAATATCCTCATCACACATCTCCAAACCAACTTTGTCTCCAAACCATCAGGGGTTGGGTGCCTTGCTCAAGGGCATTTCAGCCATTCCTGCTGGACCAGGGAATCAAACCAGTAACCCTTTGGTCCCAAAGCTGCTTCTCTAACCATTAGGCTATGGCTTCCCCCAGTTTTGTCCTCATCATCTCTCCTCAGTGCATCACACATCTCCAAACCAAACCAACTTTGTCTCCAAACCATCGGGGGTTAGGTGCCTTGCTCAAGGGCACTTCAGCCATTCCTGCTGGGCCAGGGAATCAAACCAGCAACCCTTTGGTCCCAAAGCTGCTTCTCTAACCATTAGCTTCTCCCAATATACTCATCATCTCTCCTCCACACATCTCCAAACCAAACCAACTTCATCTCCAAACCATCCAGCCTGGCCTGTCCATCTAATAAAGTCGTTCCTAATCCTGTCCATCTTCATCACTCCTTACACAAACCTGAGTATTTTTAACTCTCCTGCATATAGCTCCACCTCCTGTCTGTTCCTTATTGTGACACTTTCCAACCCATATAACACGATGAAGATGGAAAATATCTTGATGTTTCTCGCAAAAGAAAACTAAATGGATGAGCCATTTCTTGGTGACATGACATTAGTCTCATAGCGCTAGTGCACAACTACGGTAAAGGAACGAACTTCATACACAGAACATGTCTTGACTGATTGAGTCCATTTGGAGAAATCATGTTTATTATTTTTTATGCTGATTTATTTCTTGAATGGAGTGGTTCAAATTGGTTTTTTGGTAGTTAATGTTTTCAGATACAGATTTGCACCAGACAGCTGAATGAACGGGCTCAGATTGGAGCAATTAATATGACTAATATGATGATATAAATAAGGTGCAAACAACCAAGGTTTATCCGTAGCATTTACGACCCTTTGCTTCTGCAAAACTATACTTTCGTGCTCAGAAACAAAACAAACATGACAGAAAAGATGATTCACTGAAGAAGAAGAAGAAGAAGAACGAATGTGCCACGTGAAAGAAGCACATTTGCATCTGGTAGCCATTATTTTTATTTCTCGCACATTTTTGTTGTGTTGAATAACTTGGATTGTTGACCTCCTACGTAGAAAAAAAAAAACTTTTCCTAACTCGGAATTCTGGGAAGTCTGGACAGTCTCCTCTACCCTGGGAATGTCATATCAACAATCTATACAGCTCACTGTTTTGAGGAGGAATATGTACATGACTTTTCAGTTAGCTGGCTGACGTCACTAAAATACGACGAACGTGGAAACGTCCACGTCCATGTTTATCCACTTTGTAGAAAATGACGTAATTCTGAGGTCACACTTCGGAGTTAAATCGAATGCTACATTTATCTAGGTGAACTTTGGCCTGTATGTTCACAAGCCACAGTCTTGTGAGCCAATAGAAACCAAGAAGGCGGAGCTGTCATCTGATTGCCTGGTTAAAAAAAAAATGGAGTTGCTGAGTTGAATTATTAAGTAGCATTTACATTAGATGTTTACCTCGCTATTTTCTTATTGTTGCTTGGTGCACATTTGAGGAAAACAAAAACTATAGCCATCTCGTCCAACAACGTGTATGTGCTAGGCGTTGTTGTGATAAAATTCTGCTAGGATTTCCTTGTTAGCCATTTTGGTATCTCTTGAATCCTAGTCTTTTTAAAAACCTACTGTATATATTTATAATCAGATACTGGTCCATTTCTTCGAGTTTTATACATAAACAGTGATACGCAATGTCTTAGCATGTTGGAGGAAAGATTTAATAAGTTGTTTTATCCATTGATTTGGCTTTCTAAGATAAAATTCAGAGCGAGTGGCAGTGCTGCAGGGTTTAGAAACTTGGTGCTCACTAACAAGTGCCTTCAAGTGAACATGAAGAGGTTCAGTATTCTTATTTGTATAATGATTCTAATATTAAGTTCTGTTTTTCTTTTCATGCGATAAACAACTCATTTTACAGCAACAGTGAACAAACCGGAAGCTATAATCGTAATGCATATTAGTATTTAGTGACTAATAGTCTGAACCTCGCTATTGAAACTTATATTTCGTGTATACTTATATTATGCATTGCTTTTACTGAAGGACAGGACATTTCATACTGAAACACAACGTGCTTACGGATACCCTGTGACCATATAAACACTACAATGCAGTTTTGTTGTCACAGAGGTTGAGTTAACAATTATTTGCTGAAGGTGAAGTGAATATCGGTGATTTATTCTAACCACATTTACTGGATATGAGCAATTGTGCGCTCTGATTGGCTACTCTACTACTAGGATATCAGCTCATATACCATGAGTAGAGAAAAAATGGCAGAGAGTGTTGCTGAACCAACTGAGGACGAAATAAAAACTGTACTCGAAAACAAAAACCCAGAAATTATCAAGTATTTAAAAGAAACAGAAATGGCTAAAAGAGTATAGTGTCCCCCCCCAATATCTCCTGTTCCACACTCCAGCCCCATTGGTGCCCGTAATGGACCTTTTAAGTTGGTTTGCCAACCACCAAAAACCTAATGAAAAAGAAAACTCCCAAAAAATAAAAATAAAAAGCAACAAAATATGGAAGAAACGTATTTAATGGTAAGAACATCTCTTCTTTATTTTCCAAGAATTATTATCGCATTTTTCACAAATTGCTACTGTCATTTTGCTGGTTTGTTTACATTCTAAGCAGAAATGTTTTTGCCAGATGTTTTGTATAAAGCTTTTATTTATCTAGCTTTTATGTATTTTATTTTATATGTGGGCGGCACGGTGGTGTAGTGGTTAGCGCTGTCGCCTCACAGCAAGAAGGTCCTGGGTTCGAGCCCCAGGGCCGGCGAGGGCCTTTCTGCGCAGAGTTTGCATGTTCTCCCCGTGTCCGCGTGGGTTTCCTCCGGGTGCTCCGGTTTCCCCCACAGTCCAAAGACATGCGGGTTAGGTTAACTGGTGACTCTAAATTGACCGTAGGTGTGAATGTGAGTGTGAATGGTTGTCTGTGTCTATGTGTCAGCCCTGTGATGACCTGGCGACTTGTCCAGGGTGTACCCCGCCTTTCGCCCGTAGTCAGCTGGGATAGGCTCCAGCTTGCCTGCGACCCTGTAGAAGGATAAAGCGGCTACAGATAATGAGATGAGATGAGATTTTATATGCGTTTATTTATTTAGCTTTTTTATTTATCGAATTTGCAAAAATATAATGTTCTGTTTCTCAAAATCCAGTGAATGTGGATAGAATAAAACAGTTATTCCACTCAATCTCGTCGTACATAGATTATAGCCGACTCGGTGCTACGTGCCTCGTCAGCTATCAGCTCATATACAACTCGATTTCATGGAATAACTCACATCACACACATCACATTATCTCTAGCCGCTTTATCCTTCTACAGGGTCGCAGGCAAGCTGGAGCCTATCCCAGCTGACTACGGGCGAAAGGCGGGGTACACCCTGGACAAGTCGCCAGGTCATCACAGGGCTGACACATAGACACAGACAACCATTCACACTCACATTCACACCTACGGTCAATTTAGAGTCACCAGTTAACCTAACCTGCATGTCTTTGGACTGTGGGGGAAACCGGAGCACCCGGAGGAAACCCACGCGGACACGGGGAGAACATGCAAACTCCGCACAGAAAGGCCCTCGCCGGCCCCGGGGCTCGAACCCAGGACCTTCTTGCTGTGAGGCGACAGCGCTAACCACTACACCACCGTGCCGCCCATGGAATAACTGTTAAATAATAATAAGCGAGACGAAGTCTCATCTCATCTCATTATCTCTAGCCGCTTTATCCTGTTCTACAGGGTCGCAGGCAAGCTGGAGCCTATCCCAGCTGACTACGGGTGAAAGGCGGGGTACACCCTGGACAAGTCGCCAGGTCATCGCAGGGCTGACACATAGACACAGACAACTATTCACACACACATTCACACCTACGGTCAATTTAGAGTCACCAGTTAACCTAACCTGCATGTCTTTGGACTGTGGGGGAAACCGGAGCACCCGGAGGAAACCCACGCGGACACGGGGAGAACATGCAAACTCCACACAGAAAGGCCCTCGCCGGCCACGGGGCTCGAACCCGGACCTTCTTGCTGTGAGGCGACAGCGCTAACCACTACACCACCGTGCCGCCCCGAGACGAAGTCAAGGTTATTATTCACCGATATTCACTGAGCCTGAGGCAGATGATTGTTTTCGTATAAATACACAGGTAATATTGCAAATTACAGTTTTTCTAAGTTAAAAAAAAGATTTATGATTTTTAAAAAATCATATTTGAAAAAATAATTTATTTCAGTCTTCAAATGTGTTATGCAAATGTAATAAAGGTGCGGCGCAGTCTTGTGTCACTTATCTATGCCGACTCATATAAAATACTTTGTTTTGAAATCGATAAAATAAACCACAACTCCACCTTACCTTTGAATAGTTTTAGACCAAACTTCGTAGCATCTTTAGTGCTTTTAGGAACAACATTTTCTTTCATCATTTGTAATTCTTCCTCACTTACGGTGACGAAGCGATTGGCCGCCATTTTGCCGAGTCACTCGAGGTGATTATTGAGAAATAGTCCAAATTTCTCGACAAATCAGTGCACGCGGTTTTCTATAATCACCTGCGTATTTATACGAATCACATTCAATCTAAATGTCTGAAGGAGCAGTTTGTTAGCAGTTTGCACTCTGCTTACTATGGAAAGAACTGCAAATGCTATGAAAACATGAACAAGCCTTAACTAACTTTTTAACCGCACACTCTATGTTGAAACTATATCCTCTGCAAGGTATCTTCTGTCTGAGGGAGGGGCTAATTTATGGGCCAGAAAAATGTCACCTGAAGCTTGAAATTTAAAAAAAAAGAAAAAAAGTTAAATCTAATACATTGCAAATTACAGTTTTTCTAAGTTAAAAAAAGATTTACAAACACTTCTTTTTAAAATGAATGTAATGCCTTTCTGTAATGCTTTAAAATTAATATTCATCATTAGTAATGAACAAAATGAATTAATAAAGCAGGGGGGGAAATAATATTAATTATTTTTTACTTTATTATCAAGCACAAAATTATCGATAAATTGCGGCTTCCGGATCCCAGAAAAAGGTAGCCTTGCCTCAGGGCTAATCTCGTATGACGTCACACGTGGAACCCCGGTTATCTGGGTCATTTCCGCTCATCTGACTCCATGCTTGTTTACTCGCTGAAATTGGATATTGTTCTTGGAATCTTACAAAAATAACTATGGGAAAGCGCTACGTTGTGTTTGGGTGTTCAAATCCATGTACAACAGGACATTCAGTTCACGAATTTCCGAGAAATAACACTAATCTAAAGCGACAGTGGGTGAGGTTTGTGCAAACGAAGCGGGCAGATTTCGTCTTGCCTACTAATAATATAAAAAATCTGATTCATCAAGTTTTCATCACCACCAGAATGACCACATGGGAACTATTGGAGCAAAAAAGAAACCCATTTATTTAATAAATGACATTTGGTCTGACATTTGGACAGTTCGTCGATTCCCCTATTATCTCGCACACAAAGTGCACCAGACGCAGGATTATGAGCAACATTTACATGCTCGCGACATCCGAGCTTTTCATATCTGATGCACTTTAACAGGAAGAAAAATGCGTGCACATGCAATCATCATCATTATTAACTGAAATGTGTTAAATGCTCTCAGATCGCAATATTGCAAAACTCTATTTGTTTTAAGTTTTGATCAGGAAAACATGATGAAAGGTAACCACTGCGTTCTGCACATCTCTCTCTATCCATCTTGTACACACTACAGAGGAAGACTGTCGTGAACTGGCATCTGTTTCTCGTCTTGGGGCCTCAAAAAGATAACCATTTAGGGCCCGTTTACACGAGGACGCTGTCGGGTAAAAACGACTAAATATTTTATCGGAAGTGCCTTTCGTCTACACGGGGACGGCGTTTCCGAGGCTGAAAAACGGAAAAAATTGAAAACGCCTTCCAGAGTGGATAAGTTAAAAACAGCCCCCGTTGCATATCCGTCTAAACTACCCAATACGCGAAACTCTGCTCGGATCTGCTCACGTCGGGTACGCGCTTACGTCATACATATGTCATATACTGTACATGCCAGCCCGGGAAGTAAGAAAGTAAGTAAAAAAGTAAGAGCATGTCTGATTACATCGATCCAACGGACCTTCAAGCTGCTCTGGCAGCTTTAATAAACGTCCAGGAGTCCTTCGAACATCTATACCGAATCTGCACATATACCGTTAATGAACAGAGGCGGGTATAGTATGCTCTTACTTTTTTACTTACTTTCTTACTTACCATAGCCAGAGTAGTCAAAGTTTTCGCGGCGCAGATGTGCAGATCAGACAAGACGGAAGACGTTGCGCATGCGTGCAGACATAGCGGAGGTCTTTCACAGCACCACCTAGCCGCCTGGCATGCACATCCAATTGAATTCCACACATTTATGCGTCACCATATAGACGCAGATTTCCTCCTTGAAAACGGTTGTGTAGACGCGGAACAAAGTGAGAACGAAAACGGACTTTTGCGTTTTTGTTTCAGACCGTCCCCGTGTAAAGTGGGCCTTACTCCAGAATATCCTTGATAATCTTCTGCCCCTTCATCCGACATATAAGAATCCCAATCACTATCAGAATTCTCTCCAAAACGTGATTCCGTATCGAGACTGGTCTCAACACTGCTGCACACGGGAACGAAATTGATACCTGGATTGTTGCACGTGTGATGTCACGCACCGCTTCGGGATCTTCCGGCTCAGTCTTGGCAGATTCCATGAAAATCGGCTGATCTTATTGATTTTCCATTAATTTATGGTCTTTTGGATCAGCTATGGTTCAAAAACACATGATCAATCAACATAATGATTGTTGCTTTGTACAAGGAAAAAGGTGGGGTTTAGACGCATTACATTCACTTTAAAATCACAAACTACACCTTTAAACAAAATTCTCACAAGTCTGGAAAGTTCTCCCTCATCTCATGTTAGCATGAATGAGGTCATCTCATAACTTTTTACGTATGTATGTTTGTTTTTAAACTGGTGACTCTAAATTGACCGTAGGTGTGAATGTGAGTGTGAATGGTTGTCTGTGTCTATGTGTCAGCCCTGTGATGACCTGGCGACTTGTCCAGGGTGTACCCCGCCTTTCGCCCGTAGTCAGCTGGGATAGGCTGCAGCTTGCCTGCGACCCTGTAGAAGGATAAAGCGGCTAGAGATAATGAGATGAGATGAGATGTTTGTTTTTAAATGTGTGTGTTTAATGTATCAGCATTAATGTTTGTGTATTTTTTTTTTTTTAAATCAAGTGCTGCATGCATATAGAAGCTACATTTTCCTGATCCCAATCGTAAAACGCTAGATTCTACTGTAAATAGGAAACATTTGGATTTATCCGAGTTTGGAAACAAGGCCACACCTACAAACGCACATCTTTTAACTGTTTATTTTTTCATTTATGTGTATGATGGATAAAGGATGAAGTTGTTTTGTGCCTTACTGACATGTGACCATCTTGAAGGATGAAAACATGATCATCTCGGCATTCGTCCTCTTCCAGAACTGATATTGTTTTCTGTCAGATAGTCGATACTGCACGAAATGGTCACATGGAGTGGAGTATGTACATTTGAGCGAGCGTATTGACGTGCTAACAATATGAGGTTGAATAAATATATTAATTATGAGAAAACTGTTTGTTTCAAATCTTGATTTGGCTTTAAACACTCTTCCACAAAACACTCGGCTTCAGAATTATTGTAAATAAAGATAAGATTATGAAAAAAATGTCTGTTAGATTAAACTGCTTAACCACAATGAAAATATGAAAGGCATCTCGTCTTGAATTCGACTAAAATTATTCCAAGAAAATGTCTTATTTTAAAATTATTGGCACACAGAGAAAATCATACAAATGACAAAAATGTAACTTAAGCGTGTTCTCATTTACATTTCACATAAAGTTCAGTCATTGTAATTTCCCCAGTTTCTCCCAAGTTTATTCTTGCCAGTTCCCTCCCACTAGCTAACCGCTAACAACCGAGTCACATCTTTTCAAACTGCGTCACAGAGCAGTGTAACACACTCAAAAGTGCTGTCTACCCTCTTCCACATACACTGATGAGCCATCACATTAAAACCACTAACATGTGAAGTGATTATACATTCATTATTATACATACAGGGCACTTTTTACATGGAATAAAAACGTGTTCTATTCCGTTTTAGCGGGTTTCATTCATTTGGTTTGATAGCATGCAATATTGTTCGCGTGTTGCTTATCCTACGTGTATTATGTCACTCTACCCAGTAGAGAATAAGCATTGAATATGGTTTACGATATTGCATGGTTGTTGAGACAACATGACGTCACATGATGGCGCTGATGCGAATATCTAATGAGAAAGTTTTCTGCTGCACATGCACAGAAGTATTACTTTGTTTGCTGGGAAAGACAAAGACGTATTGAAGACCTGAAAGACAACCAAAACTTCATTAGATATTCTTCATGCATATTTACAAGAGAAAAACATAACAACAGACATTGAAAAACTGGTAAAGAGACACGTCGGAGACGTAAAACTATTGCGCTAGCGAGCGACTGTGACAATTTGTAAACAAACATGGCTGCCAGGTTTGCTTCGTTAAATATGGAAGATTTTGAGAGAATTTTGAAAGAGAAAGATGCATTGAACACCCAAAACAAATGTGTATGTATAATAATAATACAACCCCGATTCCAAAAAAAGTTGGGACAAAGTACAAATTGTGAATAATTTACAAATCTCAAAAACTGATATTGTATTCACAATAGAACATAGACAACATATCAAATGTCAAAAGAAAGGCATTTTGAAATTTCATGCCAAATATTGGCTCATTTGAAATTTCATGACAGCAACACATCTCAAAAAAGTTGGGACAGGGGCAATAAGAGGCTGGAAAAGTTAAAGGTACAAAAAAGGAACAGCTGGAGGACCAAATTGCAACTCATTAGGTCAATTGGCAATAGGTCATTAACATGACTGGGTATAAAAAGAGCATCTTGGAGTGGCAGCAGCTCTCAGAAGTAAAGATGGGAAGAGGATCAAATAGTGGAGCAATATCAGAAAGGAGTTCGACAGTGTAAAATTGCAAAGAGTTTGAACATATCATCATCTACAGTGCATAATATCATCAAAAGATTCAGAGAATCTGGAAGAATCTCTGTGCGTAAGGGTCAAGGCCGGAAAACCATACTGGGTGCCCGTGATCTTCGGGCCCTTAGACGGCACTGCATCACATACAGGCATGCTTCTGTATTGGAAATCACAAAATGGGCTCAGGAATATTTCCAGAGAACATTATCTGTGAACGCAATTCACCGTGCCATCCGCCGTTGCCAGCTAAAACTCTATAGTTCAAAGAAGAAGCCGTATCTAAACATGATCCAGAAGCGCAGACATCTTCTCTGGGTCGAGGCTCATTTAAAATGGACTGTGGCAAAGTGGAAAACTGTTCTGTGGTCAGACGAATCAAAATTTGAAGTTCTTTATGGAAATCAGGGACGCCGTGTCATTTGGACTAAAGAGGAGAAGGACGACCCGAGTTGTTATCAGCGCTCAGTTCAGAAGCCTGCATCTCTGATGGTATGGGGTTGCATTTGTGCGTGTGGCATGGGCAGCTTACACATCTGGAAAGACACCATCAATGCTGAAAGGTATATCCAGGTTCTAGAGCAACATATGCTCCCATCCAGACGACGTCTCTTTCAGGGAAGACCTTGCATTTTCCAACATGACAATGCCAAACCACATACTGCATCAATTACAGCATCATGGCTGCGTAGAAGAAGGGTCCGGGTACTGAACTGGCCAGCCTGCAGTCCAGATCTTTCACCCATAGAAAACATTTGGCGCATCATAAAACGGAAGATACGACAAAAAAGACCTAAGACAGTTGAGCAACTAGAATCCTACATTAGACAAGAATGGGTGAACATTCCTATCCCTAAACTTGAGCAACTTGTCTCCTCGGTCCCCAGACGTTTACAGACTGTTGTAAAGAGAAAAGGGGATGTCTCACAGTGGTAAACATGGCCTTGTCCCAACTTTTTTGAGATGTGTTGTTGTCATGAAATTTAAAATCACCTAATTTTTCTCTTTAAATGATACATTTTCTCAGTTTAAACATTTGATATGTCATCTATGTTCTATTCTGAATAAAATATGGAATTTTGAAACTTCCACATCATTGCATTCCATTTTTATTTACAATTTGTACTTTGTCCCAACTTTTTTGGAATCGGGGTTGTAATATTTGCTGGCTTTTTTTTCATCAATTCGTCTTCAACTTGTTCAGTATCATGCTAGCTGAATGGAATATATCTGATATACCACTCAACACCAGCCCATATTATTTAAATATCTCATTGCACTGGGACCTGTCAAGGGGTGGGATATATTAGGCAGCAAGAGAACAATCAGTTCTTGAAGTTGATGTGTTGGAAGCAGGAAAAATGGGCAAGCGTAGGGGTTTGAGCAACTTTTACAAGGGCCAAATTGTGATGGCGAGACAACTGGGTCTGATCATCTCCAAAACAGTAGGTCTTGTGGGGTGTTCCCGGAATGCAGTGGTTAGTGGTACGTCTCTTGCAACTTACAGAACTTGAAGGATCTGCTGCTAACGTCTTGGTACCAGATACCACAGCGCACCTTCAGAGGTCTTGTAGAGTCCAAGCCTCATCATGCTGTTTCGGTAGCGCAAGGAGGTCGACTGACAGAATATTAGACAGGTGGTTTTAATGTTATGGCTGATTGAAGAAGAAGAAGTCTTTACTTTTGTCACATGTACAGTCAAGCACAGTGAAATTCCTCCTCTGCATTTAACCCAGCCATTTACTCATCTCCCCTCACATTTTTCCAATTGGTGTACAGAACCTCACAGATTGAGTAGTGTCACTGTGATTGATTAACAGCAATGTAATCCCTCCAACTCTAATAGCATGCCCATTTTTTTTTTTTTTGCCATGACTGGATGTGATGTTGTTGGGATTCAATCTTTTCAGCGTTCTTGGGATTGTTGGGATTAGATCTTTCAATCTGGTTTTCTATTGCAACCCTCAGGAGCAGTCATTATATTTCCGACTAATGAATTTCGGCCCTGAACCCCATCACCCAACACTCTTTTGCTTTATAATTTGTTTAATTATGTGTAATGTGAAATTAACCCCTTCAGACATAATGTATACAATTGTACACATGAAGTTCCATAGCATGAAGTTCCATAGCATTTTTCCTTGTGTCCGAAGGGGTTATACCGTACAAAACAAACCAACCTCAAGTATCAATTTCACTTTGATTCAGATTCAGGAAACCAACTAATAGGTATGAAAGTGCTCTTGGGAAGCTAGAATGGTTAACCATCCAGAGAAGTTCAGCCTTTATAATTTAATATACACTACCGTTCAAAAGTTTGGGGTCACTTTGAAATGTCCTTATTTTTGAAAGAAAAGCACTGTTCTTTTCAATGAAGATCACTTTAAACTAATCAGAAATACACTCTATACATTGCTAATGTGGTAAATGACTATTCTAGCTGCAAATGTCTGGTTTTTGGTGCAATATCTCCATAGGTGTATAGAGGCCCATTTCCAGCAACTCTCACTCCAGTGTTCTAATGGTACAATGTGTTTGCTCATTGCCTCAGAAGGCTAATGGATGATTAGAAAACCCTTGTACAATCATGTTAGCACAGCTGAAAACAGTTGAGCTCTTTAGAGAAGCTATAAAACTGACCTTCCTTTGAGCAGATTGAGTTTCTGGAGCATCACATTTGTGGGGTCGATTAAATGCTCAAAATGGCCAGAAAAATGTCTTGACTATATTTTCTATTCATTTTACAACTTATGGTGGTAAATAAAAGTGTGACTTTTCATGGAAAACACAAAATTGTCTGGGTGACCCCAAACTTTTGAAAGGTAGTGTAATGCATTTATTATCTGTGGTTTTGAATCTCAGTGATCTCACACACACACACACACACAAACCTGTCATTTTCATTACAGTATTAATTATTATTATTATTATTATTATTATTATCGTGAAGAAAACTAAAACGTAAAATCGTGTTTGACTCTCAATCAGTAAAATGAAAACAGAAAACAAACATTAAAGGTTAGCATATATCTATTTATTAATTTGTCCAATTATTTAAACTTCTGGAATAATAGTAAACTCATATTCACAAAATGAAAGAAATTTCTGATCAATCAATAATCATATCATCAAGAAAATGAAAGCAATGATAATTACAATAATAGTCATATCTGAATAGAATAATTGTCTTCTGAACAATATTAACATTCACAACATTTCTCCATATGCTGAGGTGTCCCACACTGTTAAACACTGAGCCTTTCCTTCGCCGGTACGTGTTTCTGTGGTTCTATAGAAATATATACATTCCTACGCTCCTAAAGCCCGTAAGAAGGACAGGGTGTGTATGGCTTGTCCATGTCTATGGCTAAGTTTAAGGGTAGGATTAGACCCGCTCTGGGCATTTCGTTCTGAAGATTAGATACAAAACCTCATGACTCTAAAAAACAAATATAGCGCTACACTATAGATGGGAGAAAACGTTTCACCAGCACAATCGTTCTCAGGAGTACTTTTATACACAAAAGGTGACTCGAGTATTGGAAGGTTCTGCTTCGTAGTTCATATTTCATTTATTACTGGTTCTGATCCATAGCGGCGAGCAATCAGAGCCATCTTTCGAAGTTGTTTCAGAACCAGAACAGTTAGGCACGGGGCACGATTAGTTTTTTTTTTTTTTGAAAAATAAATATCTGAAGTGCAGACATAATAAGTTATCAATACTTTCAACCACCACAGAAAAAATAATAGTAATAATAATAAGAAGAATCATAATAAATAAAAAGCAAGTGACTACCAGCAAAACCAACTAATGGTGTATATGTGTGTAATCATCTATCGAACATCAAGGAAGAATCAGAAAAAAAACAAGAGGACTTGGTAAAATGAATAAAACTGTAGAAATCAACAGGTCTCGAATCCTCAGCTCTTATATACATCAAATCCAACTGAAGCTCACAAGCAAAAGAAATCAGCTACGCATCTCGGAAAAACTCCGATCGAACGGCGAGGAAAACTGAACAGAAGCGTCGGAATGATTGATCGATGCGATGCGATTCGATTCGCCTATTGGAAAGAAGATAACAGTAGGACCGAATGAGGTATGATGCTACTACTTCTTTCTATGATCATATTGTGTGTGTGTGTGTGTGTGTGTGTGTGCATGTCTCCATGCTTTAGGAGAGTAGTATAGTACATTACCACAATATAGTACATTGGTAATGGGTATATTTGTGCTTAAATAAAGTCTAATAGAATAAAGATGGGCTATAGGTCTAAAGTTATAAATACTAAAGCTAGACTTTATAAATACTAGATCATATAGATTTTTCGTCTCTACTGCAGTTTCCTCTCAAGGCTGGTCCCTGCCGTTAGCTGATGAAACCATGGTCATCCTTGGTGTTCTCCATGTGATCCCGTTCCTAGGCCTTATTTTTTTCTCTAGTTCACACGCACATGCATGCACACGCTCACAAAGGAAAAGACAAAGCCATTTGCACTGATGCCCAGAAGCACCTGTACGCGCAATACATCCCATCGTTCATGTGCAGACGGAAGCTACACACGGTCTCGCTCATGAGATGCGCATACACACGGTGGCGCTGTATCTTTGCTCGCGTCATTTCTGTCCCACCAACCGGATGAGATGAAGGGATGCTGATCCTTAAAAGTCCTTAAAGCAGCAAAGTCCAAACAGAGACAATATTAATCAAACATCATACTCTTTCAAACTCCACAGCCTGAAAAAATACGGAGTGTCCTGTGCGCTCCTGTCGATGAAGTGTTTTTTTTTTTTTCCATTTCCCCTGTTTCGTATAGAGCTCTTTAGGCACAGAGAAGAAGCGCCGCCCAGTGCGCGGCACAGGAAAGGCTTTCTGAGCAGTATGGCGATATCTGATTGGCTCAGAAAAGACCACACCTCCGTAAAAAGATTGAAAAGGCTCATTATAGGAAAAAAATTACAAGAACAAAAATTGAGTCATTATTATTAGAGCTTGGAGGCTTGTGGGTTATGGAGTTGGTAATACACACCATAACCGCACATACCAACACAACCCCTCTACAGCCATCATGCTGAGAACGACAAACAAGCCTGCTGAGAGAGGGAAAGACATAGAGAGAAAGTCTGAGGTGTACTATGGGCAACAAAATGAGACATGAATCAAGTCCATCTGTAGCTTTAGTTTGTACCAAATATCCTAAAGTAATAATGGCCAAATAAATAGAATAAACAGCACCAACCGAGCGGCTAATTTGTCAAATCCACTACATAAAAAAGAGGTGATTGTCATTATTTTGGCTCAAGGAAGGAAAGAGAGGGAGAGAAAGAAGTAGAGAGACATAAAGAATGTGCTTTCGTGTGCTTTTTGGGGTTTGATGTGTCAAAGCGATGTTTTTTTTTTTCTCTCAGGCTCTTCCTCTTTCTCTCTCCTCTCTCAACCAATCAGAAACAAGAGAGGTTCCTGGACTGGCGTGGATCCAGTCACATATCCTTTCGCGCTGCTGATGTCCAATCATGTTCCGGTGTGCCCACCATAGATCGGCTGAGGGAGAGAAAGACAAAGTGAGCGCAGGAGGGCAGCAGGTGGCTTGTACCCCTTTTCCACCAAATCAATTCCAGGGCTGGTTCGGGGCCAGTGCTGGTGCTGGTTCACAACTCGTTCAACTTGCGAGCCAGCTGAAAACCAGTTTGGTTTTCCATAGCTCACGGTGCTAAGGGAAGCCATGTCATTACGTCGCTGTATACGTCAGTTACGTCGCTGTATATGTCAGTTACGTCACTACGTTTGCATAAACCTTAGCGCGAATATTGAAGCAAAAACAACACGGAAGAAGCAGCAGCAGCAACAACAACAACAATAATAATAATGGATGACTTTGCATTTGTACAGCTGCTGCTTCTCGTCACTTAAAAATGGCGATCTTTCGCGGTCTTGTTATTGTTGTTGGTCTTAACAACTCCACCCCCCCCGCTGACGTAAGCGGTTCTTTCCTCTGGCCCAGCAGAGAGTTGGTGCTAGCCTGGAACCGGTTTTTCTGGCCCCAGAGCCAGTTCTTTGTCAGTGGAAACAGAAAACCCGGTTCCAAACTAAGCACTGGTCCCGAACCAGCCCTGGAACTGCTTTGGTGGAAAAGGGGCAATAGTGTCCAGTGACGGTTCACTTGGCCTTTGATTGACAGGTTAAAAGTCCAGGAATCTTGGATGGCATTTACAAAATCTTTATCATTGCATTCACACTTTAGTTTATGATCATGAATATATCATCCACATATGAAAACATTCAGATAAGCGACACGCATTTACAATAGCAAATGGCATGGCAGTGGAAATGATGATAATGATGATGATGATGATGAGTGACAGATGGTAGTCACAGAAAGACACGCAACGCACAAGCAAGCGCTTCAGAGTTAAAAAAAGAAACACGAAATGACTCGTCTCTCAGCGGTCAAACTACACCACTAATCCTGATGAGAAAATATCCACCTCTTGGAAATCTCTCTAGTCGAATTAGTGGAAATGTAAACACATCTTCACAATTTTGTTTTCACAGCCCTTGTGATATTAAAAATAGTGTCTTGTTAATATATGCTTTCGGCATTTATATCCAGTTACGAATTATTCTTCTGAAAATTTGAGAAACTTTCAAAGAAACTAACAATAGGTTAAATATTTATGTATTAAAAACACACGCGTATATACACCAATAGTATATTTAGTCGCAACTTAAAGAACATTAGAGCTTTGAGAGAGAGAGAGAGAGAGAGAGAGAGAGAGAGAGAGAACCTCATTTTCACGCACTATTACACAGCCCCGTATCCAAAGACACACTTTCCTGGTTAGAATTCCTAGGCAAATCAAAGCAAGCTCTTTAAACAAATAACTCAGCTAAAATTGCTTTCTAAAGCGTTTCTTTTCATGAGCAATTTTGGCTGATGCTGCCTTTAATGGACAGATAAAAGCGAAAAAAAATGGACAGATGGCTGTTAAGCTGACTACAGATTTTTCAGCCACAGACTCATGCTGGAATGTGAGGACTCATAGTATTTTTGCGAGTAACAATGCGCATGTATTTGCACAGCACAAAGCTCTCCCAGTGTTCAAAGGCCACATGACTAGCCCAGCCTCCCTCCCTGCGCGGCCCAGCAGGCTGCGGCCCCGGCTGCTGTAGCGATGGCTGCGCCAGGGAAGCCGGTATTGCCACGTAGATCACCGTTCTGGCTGATGTACAGGTATGGGGGCAGGGGAGGGAGAGCTCCATTCCAAGGGGAGCTGGTTGTGGAGGAGAGAGCCGACATGGGGTTCAGCGGAAGAACCCCCTCCCCTCCTGGAACCATGCTTTGCTCAACCGAACCCAGAGAGGAATATGGATCGTCCTAACAGAGAGGGGAACAGGAGGGCAAGAAAGGAAAGGAGATGAGAGGAGAGGAGAAGGAAAAAGAAAGAAAAGGGAAGATGGACCACATGGAGATGTGGATGGAATTAAGAGGAACTGATTATGAATGTTCAATAAACCAAAAGGGTTGCAGACAGAAGGGAAAATAAAAAGCAAGCAGCAGTTGGGTAGAATTAAAAAAAGGAGTTAACAAGCAAAGGAACAAAAACATTCTGAGAAAACACAATATAGAAAAATACAAAAAAAGAGTAAGAGTATTTAGGAGGTAAAGAGTGAGAACAGAGGCAGAGAAGAAACGTAGTGTTTAAAGTAGAGGGAGCTAAGTGAGTGCTGTGGTCCTGTACTTTACTTTATAGACATTTAGCAGACGCTCTTATCCAGAGCGATGTACAGTGGTGCTTGAAAGTCTGTGAACCTTTTAGAATGTTCTATATTTCTGCATAAATTTGACCTAAAACATCATCAGATTTTCACACAAGTCCTAAAAGTAGATAAAGAGAACCCAGTTAAACAAATGAAACAAAAATATTATACTTGGTCATTTATTTATTGAGGAAAATGATCCAATGTTACATATCTGTGAGTGGCAAAAGTATGTGAACTTTTGCTTTCAGCATCTGGTGTGACCCCCTTGTGCAGCAATAACTGCAACTAAACGTCTCTGGTAACTGTTGATCAGTCCTGCACACCAGCTTGGATGAATTTTAGCCCATTCCTCCATACAGAACAGCTTCAACTCTGGGATGTTGGTGGGTTTCCTCACATGAACTGCTCGCTTCAGGTCCTTCCACAACATTTCGATTGGATTAAGGTCAGGACTTTGATTTGGCCATTCCAAAACATTAACTTTATTCTTCTTTAACCATTCTTTGGTAGAACGACTTGTGTGCTTAGGGTCATTGTCTTGCTGCATGACCCACCTTCTTTTGAGATTCAGTTCATGGACAGATGTCCTGACATTTTCCTTTAGAATTCGCTGGTATAATTCAGAATTCATTGTTCCATCAATGATGGCAAGCCGTCCTGGCCCAGATGCAGCAAAACAGGCCCAAACCATGATACTACCACCACCATGTTTCACAGATGGGATAAGGTTCTTATGCTGGAATGCAGTGTTTTCCTTTCTCCAAACATCACGCTTCTCATTTCAACCAAAAAGTTCTGTTTTGGTCTCATCCGTTCACAAAACATTTTTCCAATAGCCTTCTGGCTTGTCCAGGTGATCTTTAGCAAACTGCAGACAAGCAGCAATGTTCTTTTTGGAGAGCAGTGGCTTTCTCCTTGCAACCCTGCCATGCAGACCATTGTTGTTCAGTGTTCTCCTGATGTTGGGCTCATGAACATTAACATTAGCCAATGTGAGAGAGGCCTTCAGTTGCTTAGAAGTTACCCTGGGGTCCTTTGTGACCTTGCTGACTATTACACGCCTTGCTCTTGGAGTGATCTTTGTTGGTGGACCACTCCTGGGGAGGGTAACAATGGTCTTGAATTTCCTCTATTTGTACACAATCTGTCTGACTGTGGATTGGTGGAGTCCAAACTCTTTAGAGATGGTTTTGTAACCTTTTCCAGTCTGATGAGCATCAATAACGCTTTGTCTGAGGTCCTCCGAAATCTCCTTTGTTTGTGCCATGATACACTTCCACAAACGTGTTGTGAAGATCAGACTTTGATAGATCCCTGTTCTTTAAATAAAACAGGGTGCCCACTCACACCTGATTGTCATCCCATTGATTGAAAACACCTGACTCCAATTTCACCTTCAAATTAATTGCTCATCCTAGAGGTTTGCATACTTTTGCCACTCACAGATATGTAATATTGGATCACTTTCCTCAATAAATAAATGACCAAGTATAATATTTTTGTCTCATTTGTTTAACTGGATTCTCTTTATCTACTTTTAGGACCTGTGTGAAAATCTGATGATGTTTTAGGTCATATTTATGCAGAAATATAGAACATTCTAAAGGGTTCACAAACTTTCAAGCACCACTGTACAACATACCCAGAGCAGCCTGGGGAGCAGTTGGGGGTTAGGTGTCTTACTCAAGGGTACTTTAGCCATTCCTGCTGGTCTAGGAAATTGAACTGGTGACTCTAACCTTTAGACCATGGCTCCTTCACAGAATCCAAGTTCCCTCCTACCTGAAACCCTGCAGATTCTGCACCTGGGCCCCAACCTATTTATTCAGTCTGATCACAGTTAGATTCAACAGGAGAGTTATCCTGGAGAACCTGATCCAACCACTCCCACTCAAACCATTTCAGACAGGAAACTAATGGAATTCCCTTAAACAAAGCTACACCTACATAAGCTATATGCCTCTTTTTCAAGCTACACTATACACAATATCAGGTTAAAGATGTATACTTTGCTCACTGAATGAATGTCTGTTAGAAAGGATGGAAATACCAGTCTGTCTTCTTTGTCTTTTTTTTCAGCTGTTCCTGTTAGGGGTTGCCACAGCAGATAATGTCCCTCCATCTCCTCTCGTCCTGTATCTCCTTCTGTTACACCAACTGTCCTTATGTCCTCCTTTGCCATGTTCATAAATCTCATCTTTGGTTTTCTTCTTTTCCTTCTACCTGGCAATTCCATCTCGAGCATTCTTTTCCTAATACAGTGGTGCTTGAAAGTTTGTGAACCCTTTAGAATTTTCTATATTTCTGCATAAATATGATCTAAAACATCATCAGATTTTCACACAAAGTCCTAAAAGTAGATAAAGAGAATCCAGTTAAACAAATGAGACAAAAATATTATACTTGGTCATTTATTTATTGAGGAAAATGTTACAATATTACATATCTGTGAGTGGCAAAAGTATGGGAACCTCTAGGATTAGCAGTTAATTTGAAGGTGAAATTAGAGTCAGGTGTTTTCAATCAATGGGATGACAATCAGGTGTGAGTGGGCACCCTGTTTTATTTAAAGAACAGAGATCTATCAAAGTCTGATCTTCACAACACGTTTGTGGAAGTGTATCATGGCACAAACAAAGGAGATTTCTGAGGACCTCAGAAAAAGCGTTATTGATGCTCATCAGGCTGGAAAAGGTTACAAAACCATCTCTAAAGAGTTTGGACTCCACCCATACACAGTCAGACAGATTGTGTACAAATGGAGGAAATTCAAGATCATTGTTACCCTCCCCAGGAGTGGTTGGCCAACAAAGATCACTCCAAGAGCAAGGCGTGTAATAGTCGGCGAGGTCACAAAGGACCCCAGGGTAACTTCTAAGCAACTGAAGGCCTCTCTCACATTGGCTAATGTTAATGTTCATGAGTCCACCATCAGGAGAACACTGAACAACAATGGTGTGCATGGCAGGGTTGCAAGGAGAAAGCCACTGCTCTCCAAAAAGAACATTGCTGCTCATCTGCAGTTTGCTAAAGATCATGTGGACAAGCCAGAAGGCTATTGGAAAAATGTTTTGTGGATGGATGAGACCAAAATAGAACTTTTTGATTAAAATGAGAAGCGTTATGCTTGGAGAAAGGAAAACACTGCATTCTAGCATAAGAACCTTATCGCATCTGTGAAACATGGTGGTGGTAGTATCATGGTTTGGGCCTGTTTTGCTGCATCTGGGCCAGGACGGCTTGCCATCATTGATGGAACAATGAATTCTGAATTATACCAGCGAATTCTAAAGGAAAATGTCAGGACATCTGTCCATGAACTGAATCTCAAAAGAAGGTGGGTCATGCAGCAATACAACGACCCTAAGCACACAAGTCGTTCTACCAAAGAATGGTTAAAGAAGAATAAAGTTAATGTTTTGGAATGGCCAAGTCAAAGTCCTGACCTTAATCCAATGGAAATGTTGTGGAAGGACCTGAAGTGAGCAGTTTATGTGAGGAAACCCACCAACATCCCAGAGTTGAAGCTGTTCTGTACGGAGGAATGGGCTAAAATTCCTCCAAGCCGGTGTGCAGGACTGATCAACAGTTACTGCAAACGTTTAGTTGCAGTTATTGCTGCACAAGGAGGTCACACCAGATACTAAAAGCAAAGGTTCACGTACTTTTGCCACTCACAGATATGTAATATTGCATCATTTTCCTCAATAAATAAATGAGCAAGTATAATATTTTTGTCTCATTTGTTTAACTGGGTTGTCTTTATCTACTTTTAGGACTTGTGTGAAAATCTGATGATGTTTTAGGTCATATTTATGCAGAAATATAGAAAATTCTAAAGGGTTCACAAACTTTCAAGCACCACTGTATATCCTGGATCTCTCCTCTGAAACTACCCAAACCATCTCAATCTCGCCTCTCTTATCTCACTTTGTCTCCAAGCCATCCTACATGTCCTGTCCCTCTAATATACTCATTTCTAATCCTGTCCAACTTTGTTACTCCCAGTGAGAATCTCAACATCTTCAACTCCACTACCTCCAGTTCAGCCTCCTGTCTTTTTGTCAGTGCCACTGTCTCCAAACTGTACACCATCATTGGTCTTACTACTGTCTTGTACACTTTCCCTTTCACTCTTGCTGGCGACCTTCTGTCATAAATCACTCCTGACAGTTCTCCATCTATTCCAACCTGCTCTCACTCTTTTCTTCACTTCTCTTCTGCACTCACCGTTACTTTGTACAGTTGACCCCAGATATTTGAACTCCTCTGCTTTGAACATCTCTATTCCTTGTAGCTGTACCATTCTACTGTCCTCACCCTCATTCATGCATATGCACATGGACATACCAGTCTGTGAATCAGCAATATGAGCTGTAATCAAAAAGTTGTTTCTGTTCCTGTTGTGAATGAATGAAGCACAGCATGGTCACGCACATGCAGCAGGAGTGAGCAGTAACCTTTGTGAGTCAGTATGCGGTGTGGTATCGCTGTGGGGTCAAGCTCAGCCACAACAGAAATTAGTAATGCTTTTTTGTTTAAAAGGACTCAAAATTGCTAGACTTAGGCCAAGTTTACATTAGACCGTATCTGTCTCGTTTTCTTCACGGATGCACTGTCCGTTTACATTAAAACGCCTGGAAACATGAATCCGCCAGAGCCCACGTATTCAATCCAGATCGTGTCTGGTCCGGTGCTGTGTAAACATTGAGAATACGCGGATACGCTGTGCTGAGCTCTAGCTGGCGTCGTCATTGGACAACGTCACTGTGACATCCAACTTCCTGATTCGCTGGCGTTGGGATCACACACACAGCGGCTCAGTCCCGAATCACTGCTCGTGCGCTTCACTCGCGCGCTCTGTGAGCTGCGCAGGGCCGGAGTGCGCACCCTCCAGAGGGCACTCGCTGTTCAGGGCGGAGTGATTTGGAGCGCAGGAGGAAGCGCTGAGCTGCACTGAGGTTTATTTACACATTTCAGCCTCCTTCAGGCGCTTAAACTCAGTGAGAACATGAACATCACAGCCAGGTGTGTTTATTTGCTGGAGAAGGTGTTCGCTTGCCATCCTTCCACTTGCAAGTGGTGAGTGACTTGCGCATGCCCGATATGCACTGGGATCATGTGACGTGCTGTCTAATTAGTCATGTGATTAGCGTATCCGTGTATTGGCGTTGCTGTGTGCACGCGAATCGTGTATTGGCGTTGCTGTGTGTACGCGAATCGTTTTAAAAACGTTAATCTGATGATCCGCTGATTCGAAATAATGTAAACAGGGCCTTAAAGATTTCCTTTGTTTCAAGACCAACACTATGGGATTCCATGACCAGGAATCCCAACCACCCTCTATGTTTCTAATAATAAGATTTATTAGTGTCCGTTCAGACCAGACATGCTGGCGCTTTCTCAGCAAGAATACTTGGGGGGGGGGGGATAATTCACCCAAAGGCTGACTCCGCCTCCCAACCCAACGCAACTCAATCCTCAAGGCATAAGTGGACACCTTGCATCCCAGAGCCTAAGAACAATGAAAGATTTTATAAACTGATTTTGAACAACACCTCAAAGAGTCTACAGACTTTTTCACCTAACTCGCCATTTTATGGACTCTTGAATTACCTGAGGATCTGAATGAGCTACTGTATTCACAAATGGATGGCCTACGAACTTTCAAGAAGTAATACTTTGTAGATGGGTCAAGTTCCTACAGCCATGTTTCATGCTATTTTAATCATCTGACTTTCATAAATTCATTTCAGGTAGATACTTTTCTCTAATATGTAGTTATCCATAGTTTTGCACAATAGACATAAGATCTATCAAGAAATGGCATATTAGGAAAGGTCATCTGACATGTATTCCCAAGTTCCCCTCACAAAGGAGGGCCAGTAGTCTATTACTGGGTTGCATGCAATGCCACATCTGCCTCATTAGATATGCAAGACATGAAGTGGTGGTCAGCTAAGCTCACTGTTCACAAAGTGTTTCTATTGCTGGGATACCTTGATAGTCGTTAAAATACCCTATGCTCGCATTGTTTTGGGTGGCTCAAATTGAACAAACCGTGAAACTGCTAAAAAGTTTCTTCTGGATTCCCTGTAAAGTGATAAAGGGTGAAAGCACAAAGGATTTTACTAAAAGATGATGAGAAAGGTGGCTCTTCAACCTTTTGCTGCAATCAAAAGGAGCCGAGTCGTAGAACGCTCGAATTTGCAGTGATCACTTCATGAAAGGTTTGTAAATTCCTCTGATTTGTTTTGTTTGGATTTGCCAATCCCTTTTCTCACCATTTTCTATTATTTTGCAATGTTTTGAAGTTCAGGAGATGCTTAAGTCTTCAGATGTGTTTTTGTTTACTGTTTGATTGTGTATCACCAGTACACCTGTATCATCACGTATTGGTATCACCAATACCCAGGTCTTTAAATGTGTTTCTATGGATCTTTGTGAATCATGTACCTGGAAGAGAAGAACAAGGAGGATTGAGAATCAAGCCTCTGTCATTTGTTTCCACCCGACACCAAAACTTGTACTAGCATCCAAGTAGCCATTGCAAAGACACGTACAAAAAGCCTAAAAATGCCTACCTACCCAGGCATAAACGATACAGGATTTATCTTGTGTCCTGATCCCCAGATCTTTAACCCAGCCACATATAAAAAGTTGTACGCCTCCATGCTCTTCCAGGTTTTCATCTGTTTGTCTGTGTAGAACAATGTCTGCAGCAACAGATAGTTTGAGATGTCGGGGAACTCAATGGATGGAGCATTTTGTAACTCATAGGAAAAAACCTTCTTTGATAACATGTAAGGATCTATCCCATCACAAAGACCAACTTTCTGAAGGTATCTTGACCGTGCATTGGCCTCTGAACTGCGAAAATAGTTGGAGATGGTTTCACTAGATCTTTACATAACGGCAGCCAAATTGGTTTGCCTGACCACCACTTCTTTCACCAGAAGTAAACTTGCAAACAAAAATCATGTGACTGAATACAACCTATTGGTCAGACTGCCCTTTCTGGTTAATTAATATAATATGCATGAGAAACCCCAGGAAAATGTCATCACCCGAACCCAGAAAATCGAGCTCTTTGTTTGTTGAAGCTTTTGCTTACCATACACAAATCTCTACTCGGCTAAATGCACTGTTCTTCCTGGGCAATGTCAAGAACTGATCAACTGGAAATCCTGCCAAGATTCATCCATCAATGCTCTCCCTCTACGAGACCACAAACACCAAGAACAGCTTCCACAAAGAAACCACTTCCGACGCACTGAGGCAAACTTCTGGCAAACTTAAGTCATGAAATCATCCATCCATTCTGATAACCTGGTGCTTTTCTATTAAATGTTCCATCTCTTCCTCAGTATAATTTCATTACTCTGAGTTTAAATTCTACTTCTAATTACTTGCTGGTGTTCAGGGGACGGTCTAAACTGTTTAACCGAGTCCAATATCATGCGGCAATATTGGTCACGCTGTAAACTCTGGTCATTACATTTCCACATTCCACTCATTCACATTGTCTGTTATGTTCTGTGTTGTTGCATTTACTTGTCTTAGTGTCAGTGTTAATTTGTGTTGTAGTTGTTAGAAATAAATGTTCAATTTTTAATCATAAAGATTCATGACTCTGTCTTGGTTTGCTAACATTTTGCTCCCTAAATTGCATGTTTTCTGCTACCTAGCTTTCCTAAATTAACCTTTCCCCTAAGAATGAAACTCTTTATGACTGCACAGTAAGATGACCTAAGCTGCAGTACTGTTACAATCCACCTATGAAACTATTTCAGGGGATGGACAGTCAAATTTGGGTGTGTAATAATTCTGTGTATTATTAAATTTCCCATTGAGCATAATTTCTTACATTGTACTTTCAACATTGGGACCTGTGTTATATGTGTTTTTGTCATAATGTGCACGTGTATTTGATTTTACGATGGACCTCAAACTTGGGAAATCGGCAATGGAGACCCTTGAAATGCTTCAGTAAGCATACCGAATTGAAGAAAAGCTAGGCAAGGTGTTTGGAGTGGCATTCATGCTTTAAGAGGGGCAGAACATCACTGGAGGATGATGAAAGGTCAGGGTGATCTGATGATGTACAATGCGCTCAATTTCTTGGATATTTTCAAGGTTTGTGCGTGTGAAGCATTTCAAGGGTCTCCATTGCCGAGTTGCTGAGTTTGATACAAAAGTTGATGTTTGCTCTCTACTCAAGTTTTGGGTCCATAATAAAATTGCAAATGTGACCATGCACATTGTCACAAAAAACGTGTAATACAGGTCCTGATGTCTCATGAGGTCGCCCAGCATACTGACTCAATGAAAGTTACTGCTGCATGCACATAACCATTCTGTGCTCTGTTCATTCACAACAGGAACAGTCTTGGAACTTTTGATTGCATGTTGTACATCTGAAGTAAGCCATGCTGGTCAAGAATGTGGTGGTTCCGTAGTCTGTTAGAGAACACTTGGCTAGCTACAAGGCAAGAATATACCCTTAATGGGATACCAGCCAATTCCAGGGTATAACACACACATTGTGTAGACTGTTTTACAACCCCAATTCCAAAAAAGTTGGGACACTGTGTAAACTGTAAACAAAAATGTGATAATTTGCAAATCATGGAAACCCTATATTTCTTTGAAAATAGTACAAAGACAGCAGATCACATGTTGAAACTGAGAAATTTTATTGTTTTTTGAAAAATATATGCTCATTTTGAATTTGATGTCAGCAACACGTTTCAAAAAAGTTGGGATAGGTGCATGTCTACCACTGTGTTGCATCACCTCTACTTTTAACAACACTCTGTAAACGTTTGGGAACTGAGGAGAGCAATTGCTGTAGTTTTGAAAGAGAAATGTTGTCCCATTTTTGCACGATACACAATTTCAGTTGCTCAACAGTTCGGGTCTCCTTTGTCATATTTTGAGCTTCATAATGCGCCAAATGTTTTAAATGGGAGACAGGTCTGGATTGCAGGCAGGCCAGTTTAGCACCCGGACTCTTTTACTACAGAACCATGCAGTTTTAATATGTGCAGAAAGCAGTTTGGCATTGTCTTGCTGAAAGAAGGAAGGTCTTCCCTGAAAAATATTTTGTCTGGATGGCAGCATGTTGCTTTGAAACATGTATATATCATTCAGCATTCATGATGCCTTCCCAGATGTAAAAGCTACCCAATGTCACGTACATTAATGCACCCTCATACCATCACAGATGCTGGCTTTTGAACTGTGCAGTGATAACAAGCCGGATGGTCCCTATCCTTTTTGGCCTGGAGGACGTGACGTCCAAGATTTCTAAAAAGAATTTCAGATTTCGATTTGTCAGACCTTGGGACAATTTTCCACTTCACCTCAGTCCATCGTAAAAGAGCTCGAACCCAGAGAAGGTGGCGGTGTTTCTGGATATTGTTTATATCTAGTTTTAACTTGCATTTGTGGATGCAGAAATGAACTGTTGTCACATATGATGGTTTTCTGAAGTGTTCCTGAGCCCATACAGTGATTTCCACTACAGACATGTGTCTGCTTTTAATGCAGTGTCTCCTGAGGGCCTGAAGATCACAGGCATCCAATGTCAGTTTTCAGCCTTGTCTCTTGCATACAGAGATTTCTCCAGATTCTCTGAATCTTTTAATTATATTATGTACCATAGACGATGTGATCCCCAAATTCTTTGCAATTTTACATTGAGGAACGTTATTCTTAAATTGTTGTACTGTTTGCCCAAGCAGTCTTTTACAGAGCGATGAACCCCTCCCCATCTTTACTTCTGAGAGATTCCGCCTCTCTGGGATGCTCTTTTTATACCCAATCATCTTACTGACCTGTTGCCAATTAAACAAATTCCTTTTTTAGCATTACACAACTTTTTCAGTTTTTTGTTGTTCCTGTCCCAAGTTTTCTGAAACGTGTTGCTGACATCAAATTCAAAATGAGCATATATTTTTCAAAAAACAATAACATTTTTCAGTTTCAACATTTGCTATGTTGTCTTTGTACTATTTTCAGTGCAATATAGGGTTTCCATGATTTGCAAATTATCACATTCTGATTTTACTGATGTTTTACAGAGTGTCCCAACTTTTTTGGAATTGGGGTTGTACCTACCAAAATGTTTTTGGGAGCTGAGAGGGAACTGAAGTGCCTACAGGAAACCCACACAGAAAGACTTCATATAGATACATGACCAAACTCCAGACCTTGGAGGAGTGATGCACCACTACTGCCTCCTCTGGTTCAGAGATGGCTAATCTAATTTGACACTGATGGTCTCCACTATTCCTCTTCCAAATCAGTTATCTTCCCTACCCAGAATGTATATGTCCCTTGTCCTTTGAGTATAGGAGAACCAATGAGTCTTAACTTGAGGAGTCTGCCCATCTATGTCCATATGAAATGGTGGTTTTGCCCCACTAAGCTTTGCTTTCCTCAGGTTTTGGTTTCTTACTGTGTTTCTGGGTAAAAACCAGAATGCTGCATTTAGCAAATCCTTCAGAGTTTCTCTGCCATATAGTGGATACCCATGTTGTTCCATTTCCTAGTGGACAAGCTTTCAGAAGGAAGGAAACCAAAGGTTTGTGGTTATACAACCTTGTTCAGATGGAGTGGGCTCTGCACCTTGAAAGTTTTGTGGTGTCTGAGACAAGACTTGGTAATCAAAGGCATGGACAAGTAGGTGAACTACATGCATGTGAGATCTTTATGAAGGTTGCCTTGAATTAATGATTCAACCAATGCAAATTCAAAATGCCCCAACTTCCTCTACAGCAAGTAACTTGAACAGAATCTTTGCTGTTTCTTCTTCTTCTTTTGGCTGCTCCTGTATGTTCATGGTCGCCACAGCGCATCTGTTCCGCATATTTGATTTGGCATAGGTTTTACACTGGATGGCCTTCCTGATGCAACCCTCCCCAATCTATCCAGGCTTGTGACCAGCACTAAGTATGCACTGTCTTGTACAACCCCAGTGGCTGTGCATTTTACCTAATTTTACCTAACCTTTGCTGTTTGATCAGCCTATTTCTCTGACTGCTTCCTTTCATAGATGTAGGATGGTTGGACAGCTCTTGAACTTATAACCAAAAACACTCTTTGGACAGGATTCATGGAACAATAGAAACTTGATCAGCAATTTACTTTGAGAGAAGGCTTGTAAATGGTTCTGCCCTTGTTTAAGGAAATAGTTTGGCTTTCAGGCTGAAGGTTAACACAGATTCTGGATGACTTGCAGCAACCCTGAGATCCTAGCCTTCAGAACTTGGCTCTGGTGGATCTGGTCTCCTGGGCATGTAGTGCTCCTCTAGGGAAGGCAGATGTGGGGCATAATTTCCTCCTCATAATTGCAGACACTTATAAGCATTTAGCTAGAATATCCTCCATTGAGTGAAGAGAATGATGGGTGACATCTGGAGAGAAGTTTCATCTGGGAGTTTTGACCAGGCTCTGAGATCCTGCCTGTGTTAGCAACCGGCATTCTTGCACCATCCAGATACACAACATTGAATTCCTGTCATGGTATGTTGCTCCTTTCACTAAGATCTCTGACAAATGATCTGACAAGGTGGAGGAATCATGTACAGAACTATCATGGGAATCAAACTTAGGTTTCCAAAATTAGGATGTGGCCCATAGCATTCACCAATTAAACTGCTTTACCACAACTCACACTGTAGAATGCCTCAAGCAGTCTGGGATGGTTATATAGTCCATCAGCTTTCTGACATAATTTGGAGGCAGCATGGCAAGAGTTGTCTGACAAATCCCATGAGGTATTAAAAAGGGATGAATGGGCTTCGTTTATCAGGCTTTTAGGATAGCTGGGTGTATACTGTGTCTGCATAAGCCAAACTGAACAAGTTTTTCTGCTATACTTTGCAAAGGCTAATTTTCTATTATAATTTTCAATAATAATAATGTTTACAGCAATGGGCAGACAGACCGACCCATCCTCCATTTACATGGTGGCATTTCTTTTGTCGTAATTGAATGATTAGTTTTATTTGTCTTAATTCATAGGCTTGTGTTGGTTCACTTCCTTTATTTTTCATATATTTTTAATTAATGCAGATAAAATAAACTCATCTCATCTCATTATCTCTAGCCGCTTTATCCTTCTACAGGGTCGCAGGCAAGCTGGAGCCTATCCCAGCTGACTACGGGCGAAAGGCGGGGTACACCCTGGACAAGTCGCCAGGTCATCACAGGGCTGACACATAGACACAGACAACCATTCACACTCACATTCACACCTACGGTCAATTTAGAGTCACCAGTAAACCTAACCTGCATGTCTTTGGACTGTGGGGGAAACCGGAGCACCCGGAGGAAACCCATGTGGACACGGGGAGAACATGCAAACTCCGCACAGAAAGGCCCTCGCCGGCCATGGGGCTCGAACCCAGGACCTTCTTGCTGTGAGGCGACAGCGCTAACCACTACACCACCGTGCCGCCCCATAAAATAAACTATTATTTGATATTATTTTATAAAATACCAGTGTGAGGATGTGTTTTTGATAGGGATGAACAAGCATTTCTAGAAGTCACACTAAAAAGGGCATCTGTTAAATGCTGTAAACATAAAAAATAAGCAATTTACACATACTCAAGAGCATGAGTAGGATACAAACATTTTTTTTTAATTTACAAGATTTGCCTGGGTACCAAATTTCTTGTGTAAACACTCATACAATCAATTTGGGAATTAATCTGTCCTTATCCAACTTGATAAATGAGGCCCAGTTTGTGTTGCACTATATATAGTTATGCGACAATTAAGCCCCATCCACATGTGTATAGATGAAGGATTTGGTTCAAAAATGCAATAAGCACCATTTAAAAAAAATAAATAAACTTAAGTTCCTGCCAAAAGAAGTTTGGCATTTGATTACTATTCAAAGTTCCAAAATCAATTTTATGCAAAACACCATGTCCACCACATTTCTCTCTATTGTATGTCCCCTTTCTTTCCGAACCGCGATAACACTTTTATCGCGTTATCTCTGCTCAACCAATCACAGTGCACTGTTCAAATACGGAAACAGTAACAGCCCCTCCCACTGACTGTAAACATCATGGAGAATCCCCATCTTTTATTGAGATTTATGGGCCTCACACACACACACACACACACACACACACACACACACACACACACACACACACACACACCTGCTTTAGCTTGCTAAATTTTTTTTTGAGAGCATGGTTAAATTGCTATTATTATTTACCATGAATTTATGATTGTTATACTTGGGAGGTATTTTAACATCAAGCTCATTTAAGCTGAGTCTAAATACACTTTGAGTTTAAATGTTTGGAGGACCTTATGTACAGTGGTGCTTGAAAGTTTGTGAACCCTTTAGAATTTTCTCTCTTTCTGCATAAATATGACCTGCTTCTCTGTTCTTCCATCCACATGAAAATGCCATTTGAGTCACTGAAAACCGTTTTTGTGTGGACAGGAAAATGCGTTTTGGAAAATCATCACGTCACATCACAGTATGAACCCGAGCATGCATTATGTGCTCGGAGAATTCACATCCATTTGTATTCAAGTACAACCCCGATTCCAAAAACGTTGGGACAAAGTACAAATTGTAAATAAAAATGGAATGCAATAATTTACAAATCTCAAAAACTGATATTGTATTCACAATAGAACATAGACAACATATCAGATGTCGAAAGTGAGACATTTTGAAATTTCATGCCAAATATTGGCTCATTTGAAATTTCATGACAGCAACACATCTCAAAAAAGTTGGGACAGGGGCAATAAGAGGCTGGAAAAGTTAAAGGTACAAAAAAGGAACAGCTGGAGGACCAAATTGCAACTCATTAGGTCAATTGGCAATAGGTCATTAACATGACTGGGTATAAAAAGAGCATCTTGGAGTGGCAGCGGCTCTCAGAAGTAAAGATGGGAAGAGGATCACCAATCCCCCTAATTCTGCGCCAACAAATAGTGGAGCAATATCAGAAAGGAGTTCGACAGTGTAAAATTGCAAAGAGTTTGAACATATCATCATCTACAGTATATAATATCATCAAAAGATTCAGAGAATCTGGAAGAATCTATGTGCGTAAGGGTCAAGGCCAGAAAACCATACTGGGTGCCCGTGATCTTCGGGCCCTTAGACGGCACTGCATCACATACAGGCAAGCTTCTGTATTGGAAATCACAAAATGGGCTCAGGAATATTTCCAGAGAACATTATCTGTGAACGCAATTCACCGTGCCATCCGTCGTTGCCAGCTAAAACTCTATAGTTCAAAGAAGAAGCCGTATCTAAACACGATCCAGAAGTGCAGACGTCTTCTCTGGGCCGAGGCTCATTTAAAATGGACTGTGGCAAAGTGGAAAACTGTTCTGTGGTCAGACGAATCAAAATTTGAAGTTCTTTATGGAAATCAGGGACGCCGTGTCATTCGGACTAAAGAGGAGAAGGACGACCCAAGTTGTTATCGGCGCTCAGTTCAGAAGCTTGCATCTCTGATGGTATGGGGTTGCATTAGTGCGTGTGGCGTGGGCAGCTTACACATCTGGAAAGACACCATCAGTGCTGAAAGGTATATCCATGTTCTAGAGCAACATATGCTCCCATCCAGATGAAGTCTCTTTGACAATGCCAAACCACATACTGCATCAATTACAGCATCATGGCTGCGTAGAAGAAGGGTCCGGGTACTGAACTGGCCAGCCTGCAGTCCAGATCTTTCACCCATAGAAAACATTTGGCGCATCATAAAACGGAAGATACGACAAAAAAGACCTAAGACAGTTGAGTAACTAGAATCCTACATTAGACAAGAATGGGTTAACATTCCTATCCCTAAACTTGAGCAACTTGTCTCCTCAGTCCCCAGACGTTTACAGACTGTTGTAAAGAGAAAAGGGGATGTCTCACAGTGGGAAACATGGCCTTGTCCCAACTTTTTTGAGATGTGTTGTTGTCATGAAATTTAAAATCACCAAATTTTTCTCTTTAAATGATACATTTTCTCAGTTTAAACATTTGATATGTCATCTATGTTCTATTCTGAATAAAATATGGAATTTTGAAACTTCCACATCATTGCATTCTGTTTTTATTTACAATTTGTACTTTGTCCCAACTTTTTTTGGAATCGGGGTTGTATAACCTTGAGCAGTTATTCAACCTAATTTTCAATCCATGCATATGAGTTTTGCGAGAAAGCTACATCCTCTATATTCAGCTGTAGAGACACTTAAGTCTCTGAGTACCGCAAGCCTAAACTACATGCAAGATGTCTGTCTCAAAGTAATGCCTGCTCTGCTTCTGCATTTAAAAACAATCATCTTGAACATCACTTTGGTTCCCTGGATGCATGTAGCTTCAGCCTGATACTGGATCTCCACTAAACTGGCTTTAGTACCGAGCCTTTATTTTCTAGTAACAGCCACAACTGGGTTTTAGTACAACAAAGACATAAATAAGAAAATAATAATAAAAAAAAGCCAAACGCTATTCATAAAAATGGTTGCATTCAAGCTTTCTCGCAAATACAACAGTGCTTCATGAAGATTGATGGTGTTGTAAATGTAAAAACACATTGAGGGATCCTGTATGCAACACACAACACACTCAAATAAACACATTACACATATATATATGACAATGTATGATGATTTGATCAGAGCACACTGAAAAATGTTAGTTAGATCGGAATGGGATGATAGTTAAACTGTCCAAACAGCAACTACATGTTTGCATGCACATCAATAATCTATTCTTGGTTTTTAAGTATATCGTCGACCAAAACATGGAAATGCTGCGTGATTGGCTGATTGGATAATTTTTGGAATGAACAGGTGTCCAGGTATTAACATCGCCCGTGAGTGTATTTATCCAGTGGAAATCATCTTTTCAATATACTCGTACAAAGTCCAAGCTGTTAATCAAACATCTTCAGGTTTCTGTGTGCATGGAAACGTAGCTACGTGTGTTTTAGCCAGTACTGAACTACAGTTGGCTGCACGTGTGTATGTGTATATGAAAGAGACAGACCTCTCCTGTAAATATTCGGGATTTGAGGTCAGAAACGCCACTGCCTCTCAACTCATCCTCCACCGCCATCAGCCTGGAACACAACACACATCAACACAATCACAAAACTCCACAATCACACAACGATACGATCATACAACACAGAGAACGACACAAATCACAAAGAACATGCAGCACAACAATCACACAGTATAGCATAGCATAGCACAACACAACACGATAATCATACAAAAGCGCAATCGCAATCACAATCATGCTAAAAATAATATCCACTCAAAAAATAATAGTATACAATGTCTTGCAAAAGTATTCATCCCCCTTGGCGTTTGTCCTGTTTTATCACATTGCAAGCTGGAATTAAAATGGATTTTTGGCGGGTTGGCATCATTTGATTTACACAATATGCCTACCACTATAAAAGTGCAAATTGTTTTTTTTTTTTTATTGTGACACAAACAGTAATTAAGATGAAAAAACAGAAATCTGGAGTGTGCATAGGTATTCACCTCCCAGAGTCAATACTTTGTAGAGCCACCTTTTACTGCAATTACAGCTGCAAGTCTCTTGGGGTATGTCTCTATTAGCTTAGCACATCTAGCCACTGGGATTTTTGCCCATTCCTCAAGGCAAAACTGCTCCAACTCCTTCAAGTTAGATGGGTTGTGTTGGTGTACAGCAATCTTCAAGTTATGCCACAGATTCTCAATTGGATTGAGGTCTGGGCTTTGACTCGGCCATTCCAAGACATTTAAATGTTTTCCTTTAAACCATTCCAGTGTAGCTTTAGCAGTATGTTTAGGGTCATTGCCCTGCTGGAATGTGAACCTTCGTCCCAGTCTCAAACCTCTGGCTGACTCAAACAGGTTTTCCTCCAGAATTGCCCTGTATTTAGTGCCATCCATCTTTCCTTCAGTCCTGACCAGCTTTCCTGTCCCTGCAGATAAAAAAAACATCCCCACAGCATGATGCTGCCACCACCATGCTTCACTGTAGGAATGGTGTTCTCAGGGTGATGGGAAGTGTTAGGTTTGCGCCATATATGGCGTTTCCTATGACGCCCAAAAAGTTCAGTTTTATTCTCATCTGACCAGAGAATCTTCTTCCATGTGTTTGGGGAGTCTGCCACATGCTGTTGGGCAAACTCAAAATGTGTTTTCTTACTTTATTTCTTTAAGCAATGGCTTTTTTTCTGGCCCTCTTCCATAAAGCCCTGCTCTGTGGAGTGTACGGCTTCAAGTGGTCCTATGGACAGATCCTCCCATCTCTGCTGTGGATCTCTGCAGCTCCTTCAGTGTTATCTTTGGTGTCTTTGTTGCATCTCTGATTAATGCCCTCCTTGCCCAGTCTGTGAGTTTTGGTGGGTGGGGCCTTCTCTTGTCAGGTTTGTAGTGGTGCCATATTCTTTCCATTTTGCTATAATGGATTTAATGGTGTTCCGTGGGATATTTGAAGTTTGGGATATTTTTTATAACCCAACCCTGATCTATACTTCTCCACAACTTTGTTTCTGACCTATTTGGAGGCTCCTTGGTTTTCATGTTGCTTGCTTAGTTGTGCTGCAGAGTCGGGGTCCTTCCAGAACAGGTTGATTTATACAGACATTGTGTGACAGATTAGGCGACACATTGATTGCACACAGGTGGATCCTAATCAACTGATTATGTGACTTATGAAGTGAATTGGTTGGACCAGCTCTTATTTAGGGCTTTCATACAAAAGGGGGTGAATACTTATGCACACTCCAGGTTTCTGTTTTTTCATCTTAATTATTGTTTGCATCACAATAAAACAAAAAAAAAAGAAAACCAAAACAATTTGTACCTTTAAAGTAGTAGGCATGTTGTGTAAATCAAATGGCGCTAACCCCCCCAAAATCCATTTTAATTCCAATTTGTAATGCAACAAAACAGGACAAACACCAAAGGGGATGAATACTTTTGCAAGACACTGTACACTTTGTAACTACAATCATTCACTATTCTATCAGTGCAGCTCCTGTACATTTGGTATATATACAGTTACAGCAGGGCTGTAGTCAGGAACTAACACTGATGAAGGTCTAGAGGATGATGAGAGTTTGATAACCTGAAAAAAATTGCTTGATTTGGATTTAAATAAGAAAATCATTCATCATTTTATATATATAGCAAGTATCGTAAGCAGAGTAGTAAAACTAACAACTAAGAATAATCAAAGTATCAAATAATAAAGATGATCATAACAGTGCATGCTGGAAGTTAGTAGAAAATAGCACTGATAATCAGAAGTGTGCATGCTGGAATCTTGTAGCCTCATGAAATGTAGGTAATGATGTTTGAAAAGTGCTAACCTGTCATCTGTAAATGAGTTGCTTTGATCTTTAGGAGTTCATTAGAGTCAAGCTTCAACTGCCTAACGTGTGCTTTTACACAAGGAGCTGAAAGATGGTTAATTGGGTTGAGAAGACTTGGGCAGGTGAACTACACATCCAGATTATTCAAAGATGACTGAAAATCATCGCACATTATTCCATAATGTTGAGTTATCTATTTGAGTTTTAATCAAAAATTACAGTAGTTTCACGTATTTGAAATGATCCATTTGAGTTTTAATCTATTTGTTATATATTTAGTTTTTTTTAATCTATATGGTTTTTTTATTTGTTATATATTTGAGTTTTTATAAGTTTTAATCTATACGAGTTATCTATTGAGCTCTGAGTTAATCATTTGAGTTTTAATGCAAAATTAGTTTATTGCATTTGAATTATTTGAGTTTTAATGTATTATATATTTAGTTTTTATCTATATTGGTTATTTATTTGTGTTATATTTTTGAGTTTTTATCCATTTGAGTTTTAAATGTTTTGAGTTATATATTTGAGATTTTGTAACTTTTTATGTATACAAGTTATCTATTGATCTAAAATTATGGTTGTTTAATGTATTTGAATTATCCATTTGAGTTTTAATCTATTTGTTATATATTTAGTTTTTTTAATCTATATGGGTTATTTATTTGTGTTATTTGAGTTTTTATAAGTTTTAATCTATATGAGTTATGTACTGAGCTCTCATATGGGTTAATCATTTGAGCACACAAGAAATCATTGGAAATCATCGCACGTTATTCCATAATGTGGAGTTATCTATTTGAGTTTTAATCTAAAATTACAGTAGTTTAATGTATTTTAATGATCCATTTCAGTTTTAATCTATTTGTTATATATTTAGTTTTTTTAAAATCTATATGGGTTATTTATTTGTGTTATATATGTGAGTTTTTATAAGTTTAAATCTATACGAGTTATCTATTGAGCTTTAATATGAGTTAATCGTTTGAGTTACCTATTTGAGTTTTAATCTAACATTAGTTTAATGAATTTGAATTATCCATTCGAGGTTTGATCTACTATATATTTAGTTTTTATCTATATGGGTTATTTATTTGAGTTATATATTTGAGTTTTTATAACTTTTTTTCTGTACGAGTTATCTATTGAGCTCTAATATGAGTTAATCATTTGAGTTATCTATTTGAGCTTTAATCTGAGTTTTTTTGTTTGAATCTATATAAGTTTTGAGTTTGAATCTTTGAGTTTTTAATCTTTGTGAGTTATCTATTTGTTTTAATCTCTTTGAGTTATCCATTTCAGATTTATTGTATGCAAGTTATCCAATTAAGTTTTAATTTATATGAGTTATCTATTTGAGTTATTTATTTGAGATTTAATCTATTTGTTATGTATTTAGTTTTTATATGGGTTATTTATTTGTGTTATATATTTATCTTTGAGTTATCAACATGAGATTTAATTTATGTGAGTTATCCGTCTGAGTTTTAATCAATCAATCCATCAGTCAGTCTGTGTTATCTTTTTGGGTTATCCAATTGAGTTTTCATTTATGTCAGTTATCTTTTAGAGTTTTAATCTATTTGAGTGCTTTATTTGAGTTGTAATCCATTTTACTTTAATATACTGTATTTATGTTATCTATCGGAGTTATAATCTATCCGAGTTTGGCATTTGACTTTTAACATATAATAATCGAGAGAACCTGCAGTTCTATTAGAACACTTTCATAACTGTCTTCATATCCTTATAAACTTCTATCCTTTGATAGATATTATTCAGTCCTGTTGGTGTTATTTTATTTCAAGTTTTCAACAAAAACATCTTTTTTTGCAGCAGTCTCAGATACAAATACCTTTTAATTTAATTTCACTAAAATCTCACTTCCTAGGATATTGGATAACTGTGGCCTGCTGAGTGCCGTCCTTTACTGGAAAGATATCGCAATTGGAGGAATTAGACCATGTTTCATGTAAATGATAAATACATGATTGTAAGTTGGGGCAAGTCATATGCATATGATATGGGCTCTTGGGCAGGATCTTGTTTGCATGCAGCTGAAGTTGATTCATCAGTTGCTCTCAAATCACAGCTGGATTTGATGCCAAACGGCAGTTTCGTTTAATACGCAACAACACAATCACAGAATAAATATCAACATAACCACACTGTAGTAAACAAGACAATCACAAACAGCAGCACATCACAAATAACATCACAGAATAATTTCACATCCATACAACAACATGCAAAACAATAAGACATAAAACACAATCGCTCAAATGACGTGAGAATCAGAGTGCTGAACCCTTCAGAGAGATTTGGACATTATGTGGTGGCCTGCATGCTTTCTTTTGGGCTTTACTGAGACTGCTCCTTCACACACACATACACACACACACACTGTGCCTCAACGGGATTGTGACCTGCTGATGATGCCTTTGATCTGCGAGTCTTTCTCCAGCTGCTGTTGCCTCAGTCTCCTCTCGCTGTCGTCCAGACGGCTCTGGTACTGCAGCAGGATCTTGTTGGTCTGTTGTTCTTGGGAGTGCAGCCTGCGTTCATATTCCTCCAGCTTACGGTGGGACATCATCAGACGCTCCTTCAGGGAGTGGATCTCCTCCTCGTACTCACGCACCTGTACACACACACATACAATACATTAGTGTCTTTGCGCCATAACTAAAATGGCTTATACACCCCCAGTGGCTGGGTGTCTTTGAACTGGGGGCCATGGCCTAATGGTTAGAGAAGCAGCTTTGCTGGTTCGATTCCCTGGACCAGCAGGAATGGCAAGGCACTTTGACCAAGACACCTAACCATCAACTGCTCCCCGGGTTGCTGTGGGTATTGCTCTAAGATTAATTTAATGTACATTACATTGATGTAACTGTAATGAAAACTGGAGCATCCAGAGGAAACCTGTGCAGACATGAGGAGAACATGCAAACTCCACACGGAAAGGTTTGAACCAGAAACTTTTTACTGCGAGGCGACAGTGCTAACCACTGCCCCACCGTGCCGCCCACACCTGTATACTATGTACAGATTGCTTTAAAAAAAAAAACTTCCCTGGGCGCTGCCATCTTACTTTCTCTGAAGTTCAAATATCGTTCTCTGAATGCGAATTACGAGAGAGAATCCAAGATTGTGACATAACTTTCACACCACATGACTTACCGAGGCTGAGATCTAGTGGATACATTGTATAGATAGTTTTCACATGATGTCACAGAGTCGGGGATTCCCTAGTGGCGGCCATCTTGCGGGTCAAGCTTACCATACGGGTGACTGAGCACACATTGTAACACGCGAGTACAAAGTCTTCAAAAGAACCCAAGCAGGCTATTTAAAGCTAGCAATGGTGCACACCTGTTGTATTCACGGCTGTCGTAATAGGTCAGATGATGACGTCAAGCGGAGCTTTTATGGAATTCCCACTGTACGGGAGCACGAAGGCGAGCAAACAAAGAAACTCAGCATACAAAGGAGAAATCTATGGCTTGCGAGAATCAACCGCAAGGATTATCAGCCTTCCAAACACAGCAAAGTCTGCTCCGATCATTTTATAAGTGGTAAGTTGTTTAAATAAACAATCAATTGTGTTTAAGTTTGTTTTTGGAAACCAAAACATCATGTGAACAATCTCTGGAGAATGCCTAACTGGAACCGCTGAGTGTACGTTTACATTGTAATGTACACTTAATATCGCTCGTTTGTCACGTTTCTATTTGAAACTTGTCACTTCACTCACGCAAGGGTCATTTTTGAAAAACATTTTAGGTCTATTCTGTATGGTTTGATTTGTGTTTGGGATGCAAACAGCATGCCTTTTGGCGGATGCCGCCTGAAAAAAAACAGTTTAAATCGGAAAGCTGTGCACATTTGCACAGCCCGAGCGGTGTGCAGGACTGCGCAAATGTGCGCAGCTTTGCGATTTAAACTGTTTTTTTCTCATCCTTATACTTCCTGTTTCATGGACTGTAACGGATTTGCTTATTTAGTAATTTTAATACAGAATTTACTTTGAAATTATAATCAGACACTCCAACGCCCCCCCCTAAAAAAAAATCGGATCTGCGCGATTCAGCCGTGAAAAAGGCGACATCCGACAAAAGGCGCGCTGTGAATATATAAAGTTGTATATATCAGACAGCCTTTAAAAAGTTTGATGAAGTCAGTTTCAGGCTTTGGAGCAGGCTTTGGCAGTTTCAGGCTTTGGCAGCCCTGCATAGTCACTTGAAAATGCATCTTTGTCCACTTCGTAGGGGTCAATTCCCCCAATCAAGGCCAGTTTGGCTGCATACCGTTGTCGTGAGACGTCGTCTAATGTATCTATATACTTCTGTTTGCTTGATTTTGCCGACATTGATCTTTATTTTAGAAAATTGACTATATAACTTCATAAATTCGTCTGAGATAACGTAGCCGGTAATGGCGTTGGTCCGTTTTGTTTGCCCCACAAGATGGCGACTGGAGGGCATTCCCCGGAATGCCGTGACGTCAGTGAAAACTATCTAATAGATGCTTCTAAATTGTTGTAAACAACCCTGAAGATGCTGAGTGTCAAGTGTTTGGCTGTAAAAATAAGCCTGAACATCACAAAGGGAGATTGTTTCTTGCCATCCCCAATCCTACAAAGGATATTACTTTGAAGGAGCAAGCGGCGAAATGGCTACATTTCATCGCTTCCGGTATCGCTGGAATCACTTTCACTGTTTGTTTCTTCCTCGCTGGGCTTATATTCTGATTCAAACACATACAGTTGAATTGGTTTTGTTCAGAAACATTTTCCATGCTTGCACAGCAAAACTACAAAAAAATTGCTGAAAATTTCTGAGTCGATGGCTCTGTGTTACTAAGGCAGAGGATTGGAAATTTGTCAATAGTTGCTAACGTTGTATTAACACACAAGCAACATCACAAGCGGATATCCAGTTTCAGTGCAAATGGCCGTGTTCAGGTAAGCCTATTTTTAGCAATATTGCAAATTTTAAAATGGATAAATTGTTAGTTTTATTTTTAATTAAAACATGCAGGGGGCACATCAGGGCACTTGCCATGATCAGCAAATGGAGTTTATTTTTTGGATTTTGTTTGGCTTTAAGAAGTAATGTAATGTAATAATGTTACAAGTATTGTACATGTAATGCATTAAGTAAAGTAATGCCTGCCATCGTTAGCAACTATCGACAAATTTCCAATCCTCCATTTTTATCTGAGCTCTTGGAGAAAGTTGTTGCCTCGCAAATTCATCCTCATATTTCCATCAATTATCTATATGAACCCTTTTCTGTTCAGCTGACTCTGGTTTCACTGACATTCTCCTCCTTCTTGATCTCACTGCTGTATTTGATTCTGTCAGTCACAAGGCCGGATTAACTATATGGGCCTGCGGCACAGTGCTCGGGGCACTAACTACTCACAGCCAGTGGGGGGGCACCACATGACAGAAACTTTAAAAATATTTTTCGTGAATGTTTGTACATTTAAAATGGTTATACACTTGACATTGTTAAATAGTCATATATAATTCATTATGAACACTAATTTCATAAGAACAACAACAATTAAAGCCGCAAGCGGCCTCGACGGGCCCTCGCGCCAGCGGCCAAGGGGGGCGGGGGCATGCGTCCCCGCGAAATACCTTCCACAGCTTCTTCGGCAAGAGACATTACTCCCGCAATGGCGACAAAGCACAGAATTGGACACATGGCAACGATAGGGTCTCGCACTGTACGGTGCTCGGGCCCTAATAATAATAGCGCCCCAATAAGGGTCTTGTAAAGAGTTTGCTTGCCAAGTTTGACAAATCAGAAGCTGCAATATCATTTCTGCCATAACCAGCACCCCCAGGGGCGAAAGTGCACAAAATTTGGCATACATGTCAGGTGAGCTATGAAGAGTTTGCGTATGAAGTTTGATGACAATTGAGTAAATAGAAGATGAGATATAGATTTTTGAAGAATAAAATTTTTGGTTTTTCCCATGTCAGTAGGTGGCGCTATGCTGTACATGAGCGATTATGAGTTGGAAAAATAAGTGTCTACAACAGCAATGCACTATCACAAGGTAGTGGTGTGAAGGAAAAGCATTATGGAATTATTGACCAAAAACCCGTTTTGGAGCAATTGCGTCGGCCAAAAACAGTGCCCCCCATGGACGAAAATTCCCAAAATGTGGTATACATGACATGGGAGGTAGTAAGAGGGTGGCCGTGAAGTTTGACCAAATTTGAGGAAAGATTGGAATTTTTGCCCAAAAATAGCGCCCCCAGTGGCGAAATATCACAGAAAGTGGGTAACATGTCAGAAGCCCAATGAGTGATTTGCGTGTGAAGTATGAGCAGTTTTGAGCAATTAGAAGATTTGTTATGAATTTTTAAGCATGTAAAATGTTGCATTGAAAATTGATTGACGTATAACTTCTGAACGGTTTATGCTACGTGAAACGTATTTAGTACCTTTTGTCAGCCATGTCTGTAGATGATGTGGATCAATTTTGGTGACATTCCTATGAACGGTCTAGGAGGAGTTGCGCCGTCTTCGTGGCCATGCATTTCGCACAAAAGTGAAATTACCTCACTTCCTGTTGGGCGTGGCTAATGCATTGGCATTACATTTTTGTCCGGCTTAGTGAGATACATATGGGTACCAAATGGCATGCCACTACTACAAACTACATGGCAACCAGGCACCTTAATGCGGGAGGCCAAAATCACAACGAGTTAGGGGGCGCTATAGAGGCCCTGAGGCCCGCCTGGATCTGGGCTTCTGGTTCTCAGTAGCGGTGGCAGTCTAAGAAAAAGGAGCCAAATTCCGTGCGTTGTCGACCATGGCAAGTGCCCCAATAAGGGTCTTGTAAAGAGTTTGCTTGGCAAGTTTGACAAATCAGAAGCTGCAATATCATTTTTGCCATAACCAGCACCCCCAGGGGCGAAAGTGCACAAAATTTGGCGTAGACGTCAGGTGAGCTATGAAGAGTTTGCGTATGAAGTTTGATGACAATTGAGTAAATAGAAGATGAGATATAGATTTTTGAAGAATAAACTTTTTGGTTTTTCCCATGTCAGTAGGTGGCGCTATGCTGTACATGAGCGATTATGAGTTGGAAAAATAAGTGTCTACAACAGCAACGCACTATCACAAGGTAGTGGTGTGAAGGAAAAGCATTATGGAATTATTTACCAAAAACCCGTTTTGGAGCAATTGCGTCGGCCAAAAACAGCGCCCCCCATGGACGAAAATTTCCAAAACGTGGTATACATGACATGGGAGGTAGTAAGAGGGTGGCCGTGAAGTTTGACCAAATTTGAGGAAAGATTAGATTTTTTGCCCAAAAATAGCGCCCTCAGTGGCGAAATATCACAGAAAGTGGGTAACATGTCAGAAGCCCAATGAGTGATTTGCGTGTGAAGTATGAGCAGTTTTGAGCAATCAGAAGATTTGTTATGAATTTTTAAGCATGTAAAATTTTGCATCGAAAATTGATTGACGTATAACTTCTGAACGGTTAATCCTACGTGAAACATATTTAGTAACTTTTGTCAGCCATGTCTGTAGATGATGTGTATCAATTTTGGTGACATTCCTATGAACGGTCTAGGAGGAGTTGCGCCGTCTTCGTGGCCATGCATTTCGCACAAAAGTGAAATTACCTCACTTCCTGTTGGGCGTGGCTAATGCATTGGCATTACATTTTTGTCCGGCTTAGTGAGATACATATGCGTACCAAAAGGCATGCCACTACTACAAACTACATGGCACCCAGGCACCTTAATGCGGGAGGCCAAAATCACAACGACTTAGGGGGCGCTATAGAGGCCCGGAGCCCCGGCCAAGTTTGGGCTTCTGGTTCTGAGTAGCGGTGGGAATTCTCGGAACTGGTGCCAAATTTCGTGCGTTTTCGCCCATGGCAAGCGCCCCGAAAATGGCCCAACAGCGGAGAAAAATAAAGAAGAAGAAGAAGAAGAAGAAGAAGAAGACGGAAGAAGAATAATAATAGTGAACTCTTACAAGAACAATAGGGCCTTCGCCCATAGGGCTCGGGCCCTAATAATCATAATTCTGAGCAAGAGTGGCCTATATGACCATTAACCCCCCTTTCCTCAACCTGTCAGTTGAGCCAGTCCACCTACGGTGAAATGTATCAATTTTTTAAAAACCGCGGTAGAAATGAAAAATGGACAGACATCAATTGAGTGGTTGTGCGAAGAGAAAATTAAAAAAAGAGAAAGACTCCAGGCGTGTAGCTGCAATTAAAAATGTTCCAGTGTTAGATCTTTTTTATAAAAACATCGACAACTGCTGTCACTACCAGCGCTGAAGCCGAAGCTAGTGAAATCAGCGATGCTAGTGAGGGAGATGGCCCTGCTAGCACTAGCCGGGGAGATGCTACAACCACAACCAGTGTTAGCCGAGGGGTCGGCGATGACGAGGATCCCCTTGAGGAAGATGGGAGCGAGGGAGACCCCGGGGAGGATATGTGCGCTACTTAATAAATTTTCAATGAGGAAGAATGACCTTGTTTATGTGTACTATTGTTTATGTATATGCTACTATTTTTGACAGCAAAGGGCAAGGTTTGTGAGTGTGTGCAGGAGGTTACTGAATGCGTGCGCGCAGGGTGGTGGTGGTGGTGGGGGGGGGCACTTGAGGTATAGTGCCCAGGGGCACCGCATTGGCTTAATACGGCACTGGTCAGTCACACCATTTTACTTTCCCATCTTCAGTCTCTATTAAGCATCTCTGATACAATTCTTGCATGGGTTCGCATCCTACCTCACAAACAAACATTAATTCATCTCTATTGGCTGATTCGCATCATGCACTGCAATTGTTTCTCAAGGTTTTCCCCAAGTTTCCATTCTAGGCCTCATTTTATTGGTCATTTCTTTGCTTCCACTTGGCTCCATTATTCGCAAGCATGACTTACAATTTCACTTTTATGTGGATGAGGTGGGCGGCACGGTGGTGTAGTGGTTAGCGCTGTCGCCTCACAGCAAGAAGATCCGGGTTCGAGCCCCGTGGCCGGCGAGGGCCTTTCTGTGTGGAGTTTGCATGTTCTCCCCGTGTCTGCATGGGTTTCCTCCGGGTGCTCCGGTTTCCCCCACAGTCCAAAGACATGCAGGTTAGGTTAACTGGTGACTCTAAATTGACCGTAGGTGTGAATGTGAGTGTGAATGGTTGTCTGTGTCTATGTGTCAGCCCTGTGATGACCTGGCGACTTGTTCAGGGTGTACCCCGCCTTTTGCCCGTAGTCAGCTGAGATAGGCTCCAGCTTGCCTGCAAACCTGTAGAACAGGATAAAGCGGCTAGAGATAATGAGATGAGATGTAGATGAGGTTGAGGTTGCAAGCAGAAGCTGTGTGTGGCTTTAGCATGGGACAATGCTGCATGACAAGGTTCCATGATCTTGGCTGCTGAACACCTTAGTCCAATGGCAAAGAGACCTCAACGACTGGAGGCATACGCAGCTGCAGTGAATGACTGTTGCCCCATAAAGGGGTCCTCTGCCCTTTGCAAGTCTTGTTGTTTAGTCCTGCAGGGTGTACACTCACCCTCCTTACCATGGGAAACAAGTTCCCAGGTGGGGTTGCTGGTTTAGTCGCCAAGGACTTGACCATGAAACCGGTTGTACTGGACTACATGGTACCAGTAGCAGACAAGATGTCTGACCTGACATACATACATACATATGTAGATGACACTTATGTAGATAACACTTGACACTTTTATGTAGATAACATTTAGATCTTGGCCCCTTTTCCTCTCTGCTCCTGCCCAGCCCGCTCAAGACTGCTGTCTGTCCTGGCTCCCCATTGGTGGAATGACTTTCCCTTTGAGGTCAGAACTGCCGACTCCCTGACCACCTTCAAGTGCAGACTGAAGACCCACCTCGTCAGGCTGCACCTCTCCCCTGTTTCCCTGCCCACTGTGTAACTGCGTATCGGTCTAGGTTGTGTACTGTCTAGCCTGGTCATGATGACTCAGTGTTAGCCACTGGGGTTTTATTTTTCTCTATTTAGTTGTACTTTGTCAGCTCATTGTCACTGTATGATTGGCTTGTTTTCGTGGGCTGTTTATTGATTGCTGTGACTTCAACAGAATGTTATAATAAGTGTTATTCTGTCACTTGTTCAGTTGGGATTAGAACGTTCTTGTCTAGAAGTTTAGCACTTAGTGTACTTGACTTTTGCACTTGTTACAGTATATGTTGCTCTGGATAAGAGCATCTGCTAAATGCCTGTAATGTAATGTGATGTAATATAATTTAATGTAATCTTCTTCACCTGTAAACCTTCCATTTCACTTTCTCCCTCCTCCCTGCAAAAGTGCTTTCATTTTATCAAACACTGGATGGCAGATAACTTCCTTAGACTTTGACTTATCCAACAGAGATTGGATCAAAGGGTGCCGTGCTTAAAGCCAATGATCTCTGCCTGACTACTGGCAGCACTCACATTTATTCATCTGAAACTTGGGTATTCTCTTTGTCTCTTCACTCACCTTTCACTCCCATATCACTTCAGTCATTAAAACTGGCTTTTGTTCACCTTTGCAACATTGCTGCTGAAACCCTTGTCCATGCATTCATCACTTCATGGTTTGATTTGTATAATTCTGTTTTTTGGTCTTCCATCTCATTCCATGAGTAAACTTCAGTACATTCAAAACTCATGCATATCTACAGTACCAGTCAAAAGTTTGTACACCCCTACTCATTCAAAGGTTTTTCTGTATTTTGACTATTTTCTACATTGTAGAACAATACAGAAGACATCAAAAGTATGAAATAACATATGGAACATTTTGGGAATTATGTGGTAAACAAAAAAGTGTTACAAAACAAAATGCTTTTCATGTTTTAGATTCTCCAAAGTACGGCATGGTGGTGTAGTGGTTAGCACTGTCGCCTCACAGCAAGAAGGTCCTGGGTTCGAGCCCAGCGGCCGACGAGGGCCTTTCTGTGTGGAGCTTGCATGGTGTCTGCGTGGGTTTCCTCCGAGTGCTCTGTTTTCCCCCGCCCAGTCCAAAGACATGCAGGTTAGGCTAATTGGTGGCTCTAAATTGACCATGAGTGTGAATGGTTGCCTATCTCTATATGTCAGCCCTGCGATGACCTGACTTCTTGTCCAGGGTGTACCCCGCCTTTCGCCCATAGTCAGCTGGGATAGGCTCCAGCTTGCCTGCGACCCTGTAGAAGGATAAAGCGGCTAGAGATAATGAGATGAGAATGAGACAAAAAAGTGTTACAAAACAAAATGTTTTTCATGTTTTAGATTCTCCAAAGTGCGGCACGGTGGTGTAGTGGTTAGCACTGTCGCCTCACAGCAAGAAGGTACTGGGTTCGAGCCCAGCGGCCGACGAGGGCCTTTCTGTGTGGAGCTTGCATGGTGTCTGCGTGGGTTTCCTCCGAGTGCTCTGTTTTCCCCCGCCCAGTCCAAAGACATGCAGGTTAGGCTAATTGGTGGCTCTAAATTGACCATGAGTGTGAATGGTTGCCTATCTCTATATGTCAGTCCTGCGATGACCTGACTTCTTGTCCAGGGTGTACCCTGCCTCTTGCCCATAGTCAGCTGGGATAGGCTCCAGCTTGCCTATGACCCTGTACAGGATAAGCAGCTACAGATAATGGATGGATACTTCAAAGTAGTCACCGTGTACCATTGACCACCAGATGAATATTTGCACACAAATGCACAATGCCACTTTGGACCTGTCTTTATCTTGTCATTTATGTTGTTTATTGTACTTAGCTAGACGTTTAGATAGCTAGATGTTACTTAGAATAGTTATTTATATAGCTTGTTTTTCGATCTTTCTATTTCTCTATAAATGCACCATGAATGGAACCTGAGGGAAACAGTATTTGAATGCACTGTATACTTGTATATTTATTGTATTGACAATAAAGCTTTCTTGAATCTTGCCTTGATGACGCTTTGCACACTACTGGCATTATCTTAACAAGCTTCATGAGATAGTCACCAAAAACACTTTTCAGTTAGCAGGTGTGTCTCATCAAAAGTTATTTAGCAGACGTGTTTCTTGCATTTGAAATCATCTCATCTCATTATCTCTAGCCGCTTTATCCTGTTCTACAGGGTTGCAGGCAAGCCGGAGCCTATCCCAGCTGACTATGGGTGAAAGGCGGGGTACACCCTGGACAAGTCGCCAGGTCATCACAGGGCTGACACATAGACACAGACAACCATTCACACTCACATTCACACCTACGCTCAATTTAGAGTCACCAGTTAACCTAACCTGCATGTCTTTGGACTGTGGGGGAAACCGGAGCACCCAGAGGAAACCCACACGGACACCGGGAGAACATGCAAACTCCGCACAGAAAGGCCCTCGCCGGCCACGGGGCTCGAATCCGGACCTTCTTGCTGTGAGGCGACAGCGCTAACCACTACACCACTGTGCCGCCCATTTGAAATCAAATAGTAAATAATAAATATATAAAGGCACTGTCTAAAAGCAGAACTCCTGGTCACCGTATGAGCAAAATATTTCCAAGGGCACAAAATCAACCTGAATAGAATAATATTATTATAGCACCATAAATAAGCCATCGAATTGTGTAGTGTCGTGTATTTCACATCAATAAATTGCTGCATTGTCTTGTTACAGTAAGACCAATAATGAGATACGCATCACAGTAACGGATGCATATTTATTCCTTTCTTTGACACCACATACCATGCGCCAGAAACAACACCACAACATTTATTATAGTGTGACTCTGCTGGGCGCCTGGTAGACAGCAGTGAACCAGCGCTTTCACTTTACATCAATACTATAGAGTTACCATTCAATATTATCGAACATAAGAACTCATCGATATCGATCCGCGGTAGTTTTAGATTATCTACAATGAAGGAAAGATGCTCATAACTGCTATTGAACTATAGCATAATTATGTTTACACAAGTGTGCAGAGTAAGAAATCGTTCAGGTAAAAAAAGCATAGAATGCAAAGATACGTTGCCCGCTATGAAAAAAAACAAATTTTTCATCAATATTTTCCATAAAATGTGTTAGCAAATAATCCCATGTTCCCATCGCATCTCATCATCTCTAGCCACTTTATCCTGTTCTACAGGGTCGTAGGCAAGCTGGAGCCTATCCCAGCTGACTACGGGCGAGAGGCGGGGTACACCCTGGACAAGTCGCCAGGTCATCACAGGGCTGACACATAGACACAGACAACCATTCGCACTCACACCTACGGTCAATTTAGAGTCACCAGTTAACCTAACCTGCATGTCTTTGGACTGTGGGGGAAACCGGAACACCCGGAGGAAACCCACACGGACACAGGGAGAACATGCAAACTCCGCACAGAAAGGCCCTCGCCGGCCACGGGGCTCGAACCCGGACCTTCTTGCTGTGAGGCGACAGCGCTAACCACTACACCACCGTGCCACCCCTAATCCCATGTTATTTTTTAAAAAGCAAATTAAAAACAAGCAATAGATAAAAACCCATCTATCTTATGTAAATAAAGATACAAATTTTGTTGTCCGGTGGTCAAGTGTTTATGAGATACATTGCCTTGCACTTAAAACTGGGTCCCCTGTGGTGGTACACATTCCTTGTTCGCTTGTACAGACGTCTTATGGTCGGAAAAGTCATCAAAAATCTGGTTGATGCATTACCGTATTCTCTTAAATATGGTCCTCCGCTCTGCATACTTCCCTCACGAGGAGCTTCACTCAAAAAAATACAGTAAATAGCCCTATTCCACAACTGTAGTAATCCATATTATGCCAAGAACCGCTCAACTAAGTAAACAGAAATGACATCCATCATTACTTTAAAACATGAAGTGTCTTTTAATTAATAAAAATAAAGAAAAACCATTGAAGTAGAAGATGTGTCCAAACTTTTGACTGGTACTGTATGACCACTCATTCAGTGTAGTATTCCCCCAAACTCTGGAATACCCTGCTTGAGCACCTCAGTTATTTCTCTACTCTGGAACCTTTCAAATCACAACTCAAGACCCATCTCTTTACACACCTCTACCACATTGCCAGCTCACTGTAATCTGTCATTTTCCTTTCCATGCTTTCATTTATCTTTTGTGCAGTCTGTTATCTGTTTACATAAATGAATCTGAATAATAATAAATGTTTTGCTCTTAACCAGATCGCCCCTTGGGCAGTGTGTGTAGTGCATCAGGCAGTGGGATTTGGAATGAGTAGCATCACTACAGTTACACTTGTATGGTGCACCACACCACTACACTGAGTGCAGAATTATTAGGCAAGTGAGTATTTTGACCACAACATCCTTTTAATGCATGTTGTCCCACTCCAAGCTGTTTAGGCTTGAAAGCCTACTACCAATTAAGTATATCAGGTGCTGTGCATCTGTGTAATGAGAGGGGGTGTGGTCTAATGACATCAACACCCTATATCAGGTGTGCATAATTATTAGGCAACCTCTTTTCCTCTGGCAAAATGGGTCAGAAGAGAGATCTGACAGACTTTGAAAAGTATAAAATTGTGAGATGTCTTGCAGACGGATGCAGCACTCTTGAAATTGCGAAGATGTTAAAACGTGATCACCGAACAATCAAGCGTTTCATTGCAAATAGTCAACAGGGTCGAAAGAAGCGTGTGAAAAAAAAAGGCGTAAAATAACTGCACATGATCTGCGGAAAATCAAGCGTGAAGCTAACAAGCAGCCATTAGCATCCAGTTCTGCCATATTCCAGAGTTGCAACATTCCTGGAGTGTCAAAGAGTACAAGGTGTGCAATACTGAGGGACATGGCCAAGGTAAGGAAGGCTGAAAAACGACCACCACTGAGTAAGGCACACAAGATAAAACGTCAAGACTGGGCCAAGAAATATCTTAAGACTGATTTTTCTAAGGTGCTGTGGTCTGATGAGATGAGAGTGACTCTTGATGGGCCAGATGGATGGGCCTGTGGCTGGATCAGTAATGGGCACAGAGCTCCACTCCGACTCAGACGCCAGCAAGGTGGAGGTGGAGTACTGCTATGGGCTGGTATCATCAAAGATGAGCTTGTTGGACCTTTTCGAGTTGAGGATGGACTCAAACTCAACTCCCAGACCTACTGCCAGTTCCTGGAAGAAACCTTCTTCAAGCAGTGGTATAGGAAAAAGTCAGCATCTTTCAAGAAGAACATGATTTTCATGCAGGATAATGCTCCATCTCATGCGTCCAAATACTCCACTGCGTGGCTAGCCAGTAAAGGCCTGAAAGGTGAAAAAATAATGACATGGCCCCCTTGTTCACCTGACCTAAACCCCATAGAGAACCTGTGGTCCATTATAAAACGTGAGGTCTACAAAGAGGGAAAACAGTACACCTCTCTGAACAGCGTCTGGGAGGCCGTGGTTGCTGCTGCACACAATGTTGGTCGTGAACAGATAAAGAAATTGACAGAATCTATGGATGGAAGGCTTTTGAGCGTCCTCATGAAGAAGGGTGGCTATATTGGTCACTGATTTGTTTTTGTTTTGTGTTTGAATGTCAGATATGTTTATTTGCAAATCTGGAGTTGTCATATCAGTGTACCTGGTGAAAATAAATAAGTGAAATGGCTACATATTTGGTTTTTATTAAGTTGCCTAATAATTCTGCATGGTGAAAGTTACCTGAACACATACATATTCTCCTAAAATGGCCAAAACTAAAAACGCCCCACTCTAACTTCCATACATATTCAGCTTTGATATTTATGAGACTTTTTGGTTGATTGAGAACATAGTTGTTGTTCAATAATAAAACTAATCCTCAAAAATACAACTTGCCTAATAATTCTGCACTCAGTGTATGAAGCATGCCAACATCAATAAGGAGTAGGACTTTATCCCATTTTTGTTGTTGTTGTTAAAGCTACTTGTCCATTATGAATAAAAATATATAACAGCCCAGATATGAAATGTACTTGTCCCAGACTCCAGTGCTACTCATTTGTCCACTTCTGGTACATCTGGTTTACTGTGTCTGATAAATCCAAATGACATTAAGGCAAAAAAAAAAAAAAAGGATGTGTATCTATATACAATCCATAATTTATATTATTGGTGAATTGTTAATGGAAATTGTCACTGACCCGGTCCAGCCGAGACTCGTCCATGCTCTTAGAGTGCTCCTTCAGTTTCAGGTCCTCTCTGTCCACACGCAGACTCTCGATGTCAGCTGACAGGTGAGGCATGTTGGACACCCAGGCGACTGTCCGCTCGGATGCAGGGGTCGGAGGGTTCAGTGTGGAGGGAGACTTAGAGCCCTAAAGACATGAACAGAGAAAGAGGTATGTGAAATAAAAGTTTTATACTGTTTTAAAGAAAGCTTTCATTAAACACTATGAAGAGTAAATACAGGTCCAAATGTCTTTATATAATAAAACCTGTTTATATTGTTGCTTGGTGATGTAAATGCAGAATATGACTAAATAACTCGCATGTAACAAGTGATTATCAATACATGTGCATCAGTGGCGGCTCCTGGTTTTTAAAACAGGGGAAGCCCATTTTACGCATTCATCGTAAAACCTGTAGGCCAGATATCAAAGCATAGAAAGGTGTGCCCCATTAGCATAGTGAACTAGACAACCCTACCTAGTGGCAGAAAGTATTTTTGCTTGTACATTTCATGTTATAGTCTGGCTTGCCAGGCTAGTGCCTCATATCCTTAATCAAAAATATCAAACATCCAAAAATCACTGGCTATTCAACGAAGAGCCTTGAACATCATACCCTGATATGCAACACAGAGTCTTTAACACAACACCCAGCTGTGCAACACATCCTTGAACATCTTCTGCAACACAGTCTGGAAATTCATAACCAGGTAGGCTATGCAACACACAGAACCTTGAATATTATACCCAGGTATAACCTATAACACAGAGCCCACCATTCTCTTAACATTACTGAACAATATACACACTTCACATTCATGAACATTAACACTATTTATACACAAATTCTGCCCTCCGCTCCTTTTCCAGAAAATGGCCTGTGACCCTGTCATACCAGCTGGTTGTGCTTTCCAGAGACTTCACCAATTTCTGTTAGCAGCTAGCACTGCAGATCCCAATAAGGCTCAAGCTAGCCTACAACCAGATTGAACTACAAATGAAATAAACGAGTGAATTCACGAATGATCAAACTGATAGAATGGATGAAGGCTAACGGAGCACAACGAGTAATATTTACATTTATTTACAGAGTAATGTACAGAGACATCAATGAGAAGAAACGTTTATATGAAAAGAAATTCAGACAGCACTTTGGCACAAGACTACACTTTCTCGACATCCGCTAGGGACTGACTGTGCTTACTGTATTCCTCGCCGACGCCGAAGTACAGAGCCCACCCTCCTCATGTCTTTTAACACTACCTCCAATAATCCTTCATCAGCCCGGCTTCTTGCCCCTCCCACTGTCTCGTTAGCCCCAGAGAAGCCCGGCTTCCCTGGAAGTGACGATTTTGTCGATTTTAATCAATAACAACTAGCTGAAATTGGCTGTTCAGAGCCCTCTCATAGACTGCAACGGATACCCGGCTGCCAGCGCATAGAGCCCATTGAAATAAGAAAGGTTACAGCCAGTGTTGCCAGATTGGGCGGTTTTAAGTGCATTTTGGCGGGTTTTGAACATATTTTGGCTGGAAAATGTCAGCAGTATCTGGCAACGCTGGTTACAGCCTGGCAGCAAAGGTGATTCTCGTAGCGAACTGCAAGTTCGTCAGACATCACTCAAATAAGTTACAGGATAGTTATGAACGTAAATACAATCTTGGGCATATATTATGTTATGCAAGTTATTGTTTTAATGAGAATTCAACGTCATAGATGCTGCAGTTTGGGGAGAGAATTTTAGGGGAAGCTCGGCTTCCCTTGTTGTCTCTGAGAAATCGCCCCTGATGTGCATTGTTAACAACAACCTGCTTATGTTCCATGCACCTGTTCCAGATTAGAGTGCAATCACAGCGAGTGCTTATAAGGATTCTCTAAACACACAGACTTGGTGAAGTATATGTGCTGTGTCTCAGGCTACATCCACACGACAACGGCAACGAGATTTTTTTTTTAGCGGGTAAAAAAAATATCACGTCCACATGGGCAACGGATCAGTAAAATATCAGGTACATATGGCAACGCAACGCTTGCTGAAAACGATGCAATACACATGCCACACCTCTACGTGCGCTGTAAGACGGTCCCATCGGCGACACCAGAACAATAGAAGAAGTAGGACGCATGCGCATAAACCCCTTCTTCTACCCGGCGTGAAGCACTCACAGGAACACACAACAACAAGAAGAAGATGGCTGCGACTACGTGAGGAAATCGTGCCTTCTGTGTGTACAAATTAGTTTTATTAGTGTGCATAGTTTTATATAACTTAATTTTCTTATTGTGTGTGAACATTTTGAAAAGCATTTTAATATAATTTATATAACTTTTTATATTGTGTGTGAACATTTTGAAAAGCAGTCTTATCCAATAAAAAAAAAGAAATTCAAGAAATGGTTCAGTTACTTGTTTATTTAAAAGAAAAGCTGTTGTTACAAATGATGCGTGCGAGAGTGCTGCTTGTTCTAGTCATGTGGTTGTGACATCATCTCATCTCATCTCATCTCATCTCATCTCATCTCATTATCTCTAGCCGCTTTATCCTTCTACAGGGTTGCAGGCAAGCTGGAGCCTATCCCAGCTGACTACGGGCGAAAGGCAGGGTACACCCTGGACAAGTCGCCAGGTCATGGTTGTGACATCATCGTAAACAAATCCGTTCTACTCATCCAGACGACTTCGCAACGGCGCCGTTGCCAGATTTTTCCACTCTGGAACCCATTCTCAAAAAATATCGTTCTGGGGCACCCAAAACGCCGGTGCCGTGTGGACGCCAGGCCGAAACGATAAAAAAATCATATAATCATAACCGATCCCACAGAACGCGCAACAGAAGAACAACACATATGGCAAGCTCTATTCACATGTCAATATCCACCATGGGCCATACACAAAGGCGCACAACAAGTGAAAACAAAAGAAAAGACACAGATGAAAAAAGGAAGAAAACAGACAACCCAAAAACAGGAAAGCAAAGCAGTAGTGACTCTACCGTATATCAGAGGAGTTACAGAACAAATCCAAAGAGCCATGAAAAAACACAACATACAAACACCCGTGAAACCACACACCAAACTACAACAGCTACTAGTTCACCCTAAGGACAAACTCGACCAACACAATAAATGTAATGTCATATATGAAATACCATGCCTGTCATGCAATAAAACCTACATTGGGGAGACAGGAAGGAGTTTTAGTACACGAAAAAAGGAACATAAAAAGGAATGTGAAAAAGAAACAGAACAGAGACAAACAAGAGCAATAAAAGATAAAGCCATGCGAGAGAACCTCAAATCAGCAATAACGGACCACTGCAGAAGGGAAAATCATATAATGGACTGGGACAATGCTCAGATCATACAGCAAGAGAACAACAGATACCACCGTTGGATCAAGGAGTCAATAGAAATCAGAAAGCATAGCCCAAGAACAATAAACAGGGATGAGGGGGCATACATGCTCTCCCACACCTGGAGCGCCGTCCTGAGGGGGCAACACTGACAGCAGGAGGCGTGACCGACCTGTCAATATTGACAGGGAGGTCACACCTCCGTAACATCAGCTGATTATAAAGGCACGTCACACACTAACATCCGGGTGACCCTCTGATGAAGACGGAAGTTACACCATCGAAACATGTCAGGTAAAGGTAAAAACTTTTACATGTCTGAAACAAAAGAAAACTAATGATTTGATAAAAATTTTTATCAGATTCACCTGAATCCGTTGCCGTGTGGACAGGGCCTCACATTACCAAGCCTTGTATCTGTGTATAGACCCTTTTCACGTGACGTCACGACAAACGCGGCCGCCATTTTGGACATGTACTACCAGTAGTTTACCACAGCCAACATTGAGGAACGGCAGCAAAGAAAGTTTTTACTTTCAGCAAGACTTCCATCATGCCACGATATTGTTGTGCACCTGGATGTAGTAACCATCAACACACAAGGCAAGGGTTATCATTTTATCGGATCCCGACGGAGAAGATGGATAGCGGCCATTAACAGATTGGCAGCCCTCGGCATACCAACGCTTGTGTAGTGACCACTTTGTTGGAGGTAAGACGAATAAAATTAGCCAGAAAAGGCATTACATTGCTGTTAACATTCTGTGGTGGCAAGTGTGTAACCAAATAGGCTAAAATAACCCATTGTAACCTCTTTGTTCTTCTGTAGTAGCTATTGTTGACTAGCTAATGTCAACAACATAGTAGCTGGTATGTTACTGTAGCAATGTTTACGTTCAGTCATTTGGATGACTGTTAAAACCTTTCAGTCTCAAGTTTTTCCTTTACTGTATTTACTAGTTTACTGTAATTATGATCCGGCAGCTATTTACACCGGATCCAGTGTAAATAGCTGCCGGAGCCAACGTCCGAGGTTCCGGAGCGTGCTCCGGCTTGCTCCCCCTCAAATTAAGCCTGTACAGGGCTTAATTCGAGGGGGAGCAAGCTGGAGCTCGCTCCGGAACCTCGGACGTTGGCTCCGGCAGCTATTTACACTGGATCCGGTGTAAATAGCTGCCGGATCATAATTACAGTAAACTAGTAAATACAGTAAAGGAAAAACTTGAGACTGAAAGGTTTTAACAGTCATCCAAATGACTGAACGTAAACATTGCTACAGTAACATACTAGCTACTACTGTATGTTGTTGACATTAGCTAGTGCTAACAGCTAGCTGCTAGTACACTGCTACAACACAGACACCGACCCTAATAATACAGTTCTTGGTCATTGCCTGGTAACAGCAAATTTATAACGGGCCACGTCTCAACAGACTAAGAAGTTATTTCAATGACATTTAATAACATTTTGTTTATCCTGAGGACCGAAAGTAAATGAAAATGTGAACAAACCTTAGCTGTAATAAGATGGCGACCACCGGCTCCAGGGACGACCCACTGATGTAGGCATGTTACCCAGCCTGACACAAAATATTTGTAGGCATCCAAACTCTTATACGTTTTCAGCTCAATACCTGTGTATGGCGATGGGTTTTTAACGACATAGGTATACAGATCGTGTGGGCCGAAGTCAGGTAAAGACGAGGGCTTGGTGTACTTCCGTACGTCAGTGAACAATCCTGGTGGAAGCAGGTAAACGTCGTTCTCTAAGCCTGCTAACCTCAATTTTTGCAAATGCCTCTCCCTCTGTTCGCCCTGTAAATGCCCTACGTCGCTGGATAGTGAAGGTGTTTTCTGCATCTCGCTCCTTTTTCTTTTATGTTTTTCGTTTGTCGCCTTCCTCGCATGCAAACCGATTCGAGCCGAAGTCCACTACATGTCCAAAATGGCGGTCGCGTTTACGAAGGTCACGTGACTGAAAAGGGTCTATTGCCTTTCTGGTTTTGACTTTGTTTTGTGTATTTGGACTCTGCCTTTCATCTTTGTCTCCACCATTCTGTTTGTGTCTCACATGACCATTGCCCATTTCATGACCCTGCCTTTGTCTTATGTTTTTGAACTGTTTGCCTGCCTGTCTGTGAATAAACACTCTTCCTGCAATTACATCCATCATTTGTCTGCTTACATGACACACTGAGGCTACATCCACACGACAACGGCAACGAGATGTTATTTAAAAATATATCGCGTCCAAATGGGCAACGATCAGTAAAATATCAGGTCCATATGGCAACGCAACGCTTGCTGAAAATGATGCAATACACATGCCACACCTCTAGGGGCGCTGTAAGACGGTCCCTTCGGAGACACCAGAACAATAGAAGAAGTAAGGACGCATGCGCATAAACTATTATGCGCGAGACTTCATATTAGCCACAAAGTCAGGAAAATCTGTTCGTAAAATTACGTTATAATGACCAAATACAATGAAAAGTATTTTTCCAGTCTCACCTGTGAAAGGTAATCCCATGTGATCTCGTTTGTACAGCAAACCTGTTGGTACAGTTAAACGCAGCTAATCTTTATTCTCCGCTTTGACCTATCCAGTATGGCGGCGAGGATGATGTATGATTCTACGCGGAAGGCGGCGTCTTTAATGGTCCGGAATAAATTGAATGCTACACGTTGATGGATTAATTTGCTCTTCTACGCCCTTTTTGAGGAATGTATTGTAGGACTTAAACCAACATCTGAAGAGGTGAGATCGCTCCTTTTTTTCCCTATTTTTGCTGGCGGAATTGACTCTGCCCTAAGGGCAGAGTCTCTCTCTCTCTCTCTCTCTCACTTTGCACCATTACACGATAAATATTCACAGTGAAAATATTTTGTAAGCGCGTTTCATGAACCAAGTTATAGGATTTGTTGACAACTCGCATCGAGTTCGTTACACTTCTACCCGGCGTGAAGCACTCACAGTCATGTGGTTGTGACGTCATCGTAAACAAATCCGTTCTACTCATCTAGACGACTTCACAACGGCAACATTGCCAGATCTTTCCACTCTGGAACCCGTTCTCAAAAAGATTGCGTTTTGGGCACCCAAAACGCCGGTGCCGTGTGGACGCCAGGCCTAAACGATAAGCAATTGTATCGGAGTCACCTGAATCCGTTGCCGTGTGGACAGGGCCTGAGCCATGTGCTCCTCTTCCCAGTAGAGACAAACAAGTAATCAAGTCTACAGTCAAGTTAACAATACATGTTAACACCATGAAACAAAGGCTTAACGAGTCTCGCTTAGGTGTCGATCACTAACAATTATCGAGAATGGTGATCAAAAGACCAATAAAAGGACAAAACAACTGCTGATACCATTAAACTTAACACCTAGTTAAAGAGCACTGGTGGCATTTTTATAGCCCCTGCCCCACCTCGCTTAGTCCCACGGCACAACATAAATGACATCATCGGTGATTTGCGACACATGAATGAACTGAATTAGAAAGAGTTAGAAAACAGAGCAAGTCAATGGGTGGACATTGACAATGATACACCAGTAACCTCTGTTATTTCCATAACAGATGAAGAAATCATCTCCTCCGTTCGTGATCCTTTAACTCAGTCAATGAACTGCAATAGTGACTCGGAAGGAGAAATTCATGATAAGGAGAATTTACCTAAAATTTCGCAAATAATGTGAGTGTTTGGTGTGACAAGTGGGTCCATTTCAGTATTACAAACCTTTCTGTATAACGAACTATTTGGACATCCCTCAAGGAATTCGTTATCGCGGGGTTGCAGTGTATATGCTAAAATGCAAATATTCCCATGACGTTCAAATGGCAATTTCCAGTGTAGTTCCACATTTTAGCTGTTTAATGAATAAGATATTTACTGCATTCAAACTTGTGAATTTTCCCCCCTGCCATTTTTAATTTTGATAGCATTTTAAAAGCTCCAACACTGGCAGTCATAGAGAACATACATTACTTATTAAAAGGGGTTTTGGTTTTAAATTTTGGCTAAAATGAATCTTACACCTTCTGAAACCTCTTGGTTTCACTCATCAGAGTTAAATTTGTTGCAACTGCATCTTCACCAAAACTTTGCAACTTGACATGCCTGCTTCCTGTGTGATCATTCCATGAAATTCAGCCAGGGTGTCACACAAAGCAAACAGTTTTGGAGTATATCAGTGTCTGTACCATATACACAATGTTATATTGTGTGATGTTATATGTGTATGTACCTGCTTGTTAGTAGTTGGTTTTAGTAGGTGCTGTTGGTTGGATTGTGGAGCAGTTTTAGCAGGAGTATCATTCTGTGCATTCTCTGTATTCTCACTAGTGCCCCCTTGTGGTGGTTGGCTATCACTGGCTGTGCTGGATTGGTGAGGGAGGCCAGGGGCGGGGCTATCCTTAACTGACAGCTGCTGCCGTGGCAACGGCCTTGCTCCAAAACTTGACTCAGGTGACTGAAGGAGGTTTCCACTCTGGGGTCGGACCTTGGGTGGGGTGGAGTTAGCAGCTGAGCTGACTGAAAGCTGGTGGGAAGGCTGAGGCTTTATACGCTGTGTAGGAGGAGGGGCCATAGAGGCCTGACGGACAGGGTGCATGGTGGCCGGGGGCGTTGCAACAGAGGCAGGTGTTCCAGTACCAGTAGCAGTCTGAGGGGCCATACCCATTAATACCTGCTGATGGAGATTCTCCTAGAGACAGAGAAAAACAATGTATGTATATTATACAGAAAACAAATTTATCACAAGCCATCAGATCAGGCAAAAATATATATTCAGCTATCATGCTGTTGCATTTTTAAAATTAAAGTCCAGATATGAGGCGAAGAACCAGCAGTGCATCTTCTGTAAATTTATTACTTTTCAAGGGATTCTCCAATTCTAAGTATTAATCATACATAACTTATAGTGACTTCCACTTATATTTACTTAAAAAAGTTTTGTCTTTTCTGACTCACATAAGCAACAGCAATGTTTTATGCATCAAAAGCACCAGATATTTGCTTTGGACTGTCAGAAACCCATTACATTCTAATCAATCCATCCATTCATTATCTGTAACCACTTATCCTGTGCAAGGTCGCAGGCAAGCTGGAGCTTATCCCAGCTGACTATGGGCGAGAGGTGGGGTACACTCTGGACAAGTCGCCAGGTCATCACAGGGCTGACACAGAGACAAACAACCATTCACATCTACAGTCAATTTAAAGCCACCAATTAGCTTATCCTGCATGTCTTTGGACTGTTGGGGAAACCGGCGCACCCGGAGGAAACTCACGCAGACACGGGGAGAACATGCAAACTACACACAGAAAGGCCCTCGCCGGCCACTGGGCTCAAACCCAGAACCTTCTTGCTGTGAGGCGACAGTGCTAACCACTACACCACCGTGCCGCCATCATTCTAATAGATGGAGCCCAAAATCCTGTTCAGAGCCATTCAGGCCTTAGCATTTTATTGCATTATAATTCATCTCGTCTCATCTCATTATCTCTAGCCGCTTTATCCTTCTACAGGGTCGCAGGCAAGCTGGAGCCTATCCCAGCTGACTACAGGCAAAAGACGGGGTACACCCTGGACAAGTCGCCAGGTCATCACAGGGCTGACACATAGACACAGACAACCATTCACACTCACATTCACACCTACGGTCAATTTAGAGTCACCAGTTAACCTAACCTGCATGTCTTTGGACTGTGGGGGAAACCGGAGCACCCGGAGGAAATCCACGCGGACATGGGGAAACTCACGCGAACTCCGCACAGAAAGGCCCTCGCCGGCCACGGGGCTCGAACCCGGACCTTCTTGCTGTGAGGCGACAGCGCTAACCACTACACTACTGTGCTGCCATCATTCTAATAGATGGAGCCGAAAATCTTGTTCAGAGCCATTCAGGCCTTAGCCTTCACATTGTATTGCATTATAATTCATTCCAAATAATATCATACTGTTCCTTTTTTATTATTTCTGATTTTTTATATGGATTTTTTTGTGCCATGAAACAAACCTGCAACTGAATCTTTAGTTGTAATCATGTCATGTTGATACAAAAATAAAGACTGTTAAAAATAATGGGGAAAATGTAATAAAATAAAAGGTTTTATGTACAAATATATTTATAGAGCACATTTCGTTGACAGTGTAGAAAATCCAGAGGTCTTCTGTAACACAAAATCAATGACTTGAATAAACTGAAGTGTGATTGCTATGACATTGCTAGTCCAGGGTATATATAAACAAACTGTACACTCGTCATACATTTGCTGCAATCCTTCTTACAGCATACCTGCACCTGCAGTGATAGCTGCCGGCGTGCGTAGTCAGCCTGGTTGTGGCGGGTGTAGTCGTCACTGTAGCTGTGCGAGTGGACGATGCTGGGCTGCACCAGGCTGTTCTGTGAGCGCAGGGCTGAGAGATCCTCACTGCGAGAGAACCCACCATGACCGAAGGCTGGCACACCGAAGCCTGCGTGCCCGTTCTCGGGCTCTGGGGCAAGCAGGAGTGGTGGGGCATGTGAGGCATGGGGTGGGCCATGGTATTGAGGCCCATCTGAAGCCAAGTGGAACAGCGGGTTCTGGAAGGAGAGCGGCACATGCATGGCAGCTGCCGCATGCTGCTGTTGCTGGGAGAGTGAGTCTGAGGCCAAGCCGCCTGAATGGCTGAACCTCATGCCTCCAAGCCGCAGAGGAGCACCACCAAAACTGCCCAGTCCAGCGATAGAGCCCTGTGATGAGTTCAGCATGTCGTTTACAGAGTGCAGATTGGAAATGCTGTTGATGCGCGAGTCCTGCAGGTCCATCATAGATACACTCTTATTCACGCTCAGCACCTAGGAAACACATGGACAAAAATCGATACTGGAATCTGTTGGGTTGGAGCAAGTTAGATGTTTGTGTGGTAAAAAATAAACAAACTATTCAGATATATAGTACTTCAATCCTTCCATCTATCCATCATCTATACCACTTATGCTTCAGGGTCAGACGGGAAGCTGGAGCCAATCCCAGCTGACTTCGGGCAAGAGGTAGGGTACACCCTGGGCAGACTGCCAGTCTGTCACAGGGCTAATACAGAGACAAAAAAATCATTCACGCCTATGGCAATTTAAAGTATCCAGTTGACCTAATCTGCATGTCTTTGAAATGTCGGAGGAAGCCAGAGTACCTAGAGGCATAGGGAGAACATGCAAACTCCACACAGAAAGGCCCCAGTCAGCCTTGAGGTTCAAACCAAGAACCTTCTTGCTGTGCGGTGACAGTACTAACCACTGCACCACAGTGCCATCCCACATACAGTACTTTCTCCAGGTTTTTAGTGTCAAGGCCATTTGAATTGTATTGTAGTACTTGGTAAAGGTGACTAATTTTGCTATATAATCTCATATTTCATTTTATTTCATGGTAGGTTCTGCCAGTTGCCCACTGTTAGAAAGAACAGTAAGTCAAGTTCAGTCCAATCACACCCAGTTAAGTACAATCAAGTCAAAGTTAAGTCAAAGTCAAGCCCAATCAAGTCAGATCAAGTCAGGGCAGATCAAGACAAGTTACATCAAGTCAGATCAGGTCTGGTCTAGTCAAATCAAGTCAACACAAGCCCAATCAGTTCAAATCAACCCCAATCAAATGAAATCAAGTCAGGTCAGGTCACATCAAGTTCAGTCAAGACCAATCAGTTCAAGTCAACTCCAGTCAAACAAAATTAAGTCAGGTCAGGTTACATCAAGGTGACATCAAGCCCAGTCAGTTCAAGTCAACTCCAGTCAAACAAAATCAAGTCAGGTCAGGTCACATCAAGTTGACTCAAGCCAAGCCCAAACATTTCAAGTCAAATCCAGTCAAATGAAATCAAGTCAGGTCAGGTCACATCAAGTTGACTCAAACCAAGCCCAATCATTTCAAGTCAAATCCAGTCAAATGAAATCAAGTCAGGTCAGGTCACATCAAGTTCAGTCAAGCCCAATCAGTTCAAGTCAACTCCAGTCAAATGAACTCAAGTAAGGTAGGTCACATCAAGTTGAGTCAAGCCAAGCCCAATCAGTCCGTCAACTCCAGTCAAATGAAATCAAGTAAGGTAGGTCACATCAAGTTGAGTCAAGCCAAGTCCAATCAATTCATGTCAACTCCAGTCAAATGAAATCAAGTCAGGTCAGGTCAGATCAAGTTGAGTCAAGCCCCGTCAAGTCAAGTCAAACAAAATCAAGTAAGGTCAGGTCACACTGAGTAGAGTCAAGCCAAGCCCAATCAGTTCAATTCAACTGCAGTCAAATGAAATCAAGTCAGGTCAGGTCAGGTCAGATCAAATCCAGTCCAGTACAGTCAAGTCAAGTTCACTCAAGTCAAGTCAACAAACAATCAAATAATTAAACTGATGCCAGTTGCTCATTTCTGGATTTTGTATCACAAATAAACTTCAGTATTCATGTAGTTTTTGTACAATGTCTTTCAGTTAATTGTAAAGCTACTATAATACTATATGTACATTACCACAGTTTATTTATCTGTATTTATAATTAAGATATAAATAAAGATTTTAAGGATATACAAAAGTGTGCATAGGCTGCCTTTTCTGTTTTTGGTGTGCATTTCCACATACCTTCGGGTCTGGCTCAGTGATGTCAGAGCTGCTGGTGCAGTAGGCGGGGCTTGAGCGGGCTAAGGGTGGGCGTGCCACATAGAACACATCTTTGTTGCCACGGTGATCTCTGTCGAAGCCAGCCATGCCCGGGTGAGAAAGAGCTCCACCTCCAGAGGTAGGAGATGGTAGACGAGAGATATCTATTGAGCTACAGACACAAACAGAAATGTATTTGAAAGTTTAATTGTCCTAAAAGTATTTATCACTTAAGTGTCCTTCAGCTCAATATAGTATTGAGTGTATAGTGCACTTTCTAGTACAGCACTAAAATGACACCCTTGTTAGTGAGCCAATGTAGTGAACAGGAAGCCATCTGAAATTCAACCTGTTATACAGTATAACCTAGTTATATTCTAACAGCAGCTCAAATCATGTATTTATACTCTATTCATGTACTTGTTCTAATTCGTGACGGTTTCTATAGTAACAGTTCATTCACAGAGACTTGTATGGCGGATGCTCTACATTATCAAAGACTAATAACAAACATTTATAAACTGCTCTTATTTAACAAAGAAAATATATTACATGGTGTATTGATATGGTGAAGTTTTCTGTAAGTACATGTTTATTTAACTTTTACAGAAGGAGTCTTGTTGTAACTGTCAGTACGTTTTCCACCATGGGAAAGTCTTCAGGAAAGGGGAGATTGCACTTTCTGGTTCTCAATAACATGACAGTCTGTTTTTTTTTTGTTTGTTTGTTTGTTTTTAAAAATCTCATTAACTTCCAGAAAGAGAAAAAATGAGCCTGGTGAAGGAACAACTGATTATAGCTGCTATAATGTATAAGTAATTATAAGAAGAATACAACCCCGATTCCAAAAAAGTTGGGACAAAGTACAAATTGTAAATAAAAATGGAATGCAATGATGTGGAAGTTTCAAAATTCCATATTTTATTCAGAATAGAACATAGATGACATATCAAATGTTTAAACTGAGAAAATGTATCATTTAAAGAGAAAAATTAGGTGATTTTAAATTTCATGACAACAACACATCTCAAAAAAGTTGGGACAAAGCCATGTTTACCACTGTGAGACATCCCCTTTTCTCTTTACAACAGTCTGTAAACGTCTGGGGACTGAGGAGACAAGTTGCTCAAGTTTAGGGATAGGAATGTTAACCCATTCTTGTCTAATGTAGGATTCTAGTTGCTCAACTGTCTTAGGTCTGTTTTGTCGTATCTTCCGTTTTATGATGCGCCAAATGTTTTCTATGGGTGAAAGATCTGGACTGCAGGCTGGCCAGTTCAGTACCCGGACCCTTCTTCTACGCAGCCATGATGCTGTAATTGATGCAGTATGTGGTTTGGCATTGTCATGTTGGAAAATGCAAGGTCTTCCCTGAAAGAGACGTCATCTGGATGGGAGCACATGTTGCTCTAGAACCTGGATATACCTTTCAGCATCGATGGTGTCTTTCCAGATGTGTAAGCTGCCCATGCCACACGCACTAATGCAACCCCATACCATCAGAGATGCAGGCTTCTGAACTGAGCGCTGATAACAACTTGGGTCGTCCTTCTCCTCTTTAGTCCGAATGACACGGCGTCCCTGATTTCCATAAAGAACTTCAAATTTTGATTCGTCTGACCATAGAACAGTTTTCCACTTTGCCACAGTCCATTTTAAATGAGCCTTGGCCCAGAGAAGACGTCTGCGCTTCCGGATCATGTTTAGATACGGCTTCTTCTTTGAACTATAGAGTTTTAGCTGGCAACGGCGGATGGCACGGTGAATTGTGTTCACAGATAATGTTCTCTGGAAATATTCCTGAGCCCATTTTGTGATTTCCAATACAGAAGCATGCCTGTATGTGATGCAGTGCCGTCTAAGGGCCCGAAGATCACGGGCACCCAGTATGGTTTTCCGGCCTTGACCCTTACGCGCAGAGATTCTTCCAGATTCTCTGAATCTTTTGATGATATTATGCACTGTAGATGATGATATGTTCAAACTCTTTGCAATTTTACACTGTCGAACTCCTTTCTGATATTGCTCCACTATTTGTTGGTGCAGAATTAGGGGGATTGGTGATTCTCTTCCCATCTTTACTTCTGAGAGCCGCTGCCACTCCAAGATGCTCTTTTTATACCCAGTCATGTTAATGACCTATTGCCAATTGACCTAATGAGTTGCAGTTTGGTCCTCCAGCTGTTCCTTTTTTGTACCTTTAACTTTTCCAGCCTCTTATTGCCCTTGTCCCAACTTTTTTGAGATGTGTTGCTGTCATGAAATTTCAAATGAGCCAATATTTGGCATGAAATTTCAAAATGTCTCACTTTCGACATTTGATATGTTGTCTATGTTCTATTGTGAATACAATATCAGTTTCTGAGATTTGTAAATTATTGCATTCCGTTTTTATTTACAATTTGTACTTTGTCCCAACTTTTTTGGAATTGGGGTTGTAGAATATAATGTAAAAGTAGGTATAAGGAAGATGTTGGGTTGCATCACACCACCCCATTGCTGATTTTCCAATAACATCACACCACGAAGTGTCTAATTCTATACATACAGTACATTTACTTGAGAGTTGTTTTTGGTGAATTAATCTTGATTCTAATGTGGCCATAATGTTTCCGTGACCACTTCTACAGGCGGTTTGTGTTATCAGATCTCATCGTCGTCATAACAATTAAATAAATGCTATCCACTTGTCATTAGATCATCCAAGATGGATCTTAACGCGTGGTCTGAACAGGATTTCTGGAAACTATAACCAGACGATCAGACTGTTATATCCAGCATAATATGTATGTAGATCACTTCAAAGACATGCAGTACATAATTCCCCATAATTCCTGCAGTTCTCAAGTTTCTTTCTCTATTTCTTCACTAGGTCCGAGGTGTGCTCTTGTACCTGTTCTGCTCCCTCATCATCAGGCTCTGGAAGTCATTAGTGGCTGGGCGGCTGTAGGGCGGTCGTGCGAGGTGGCGTTCAGGCGGCTGGTGACTCGCCTGCCGGTGCAGCTGTGGATTCCTCAGAGCCACACTAATGTCATTTAGCAAACGTGGCAAGGGCCCTAGCTTCAGGATAGCATCCTGGCACAGAAATGAGAGTCACAGTATAGTGATGTCTTAAAAATGAATTATTTCAGTAACTGCCATATATTTTGCTTAGTGATAACAGGATAGCAATAATTTTGCTAAACAATCACTATAAACTGTGTAAAATGTGTGTTTGATCATTTATGGATTCTTTCTGTAAAATTTGTGTGCACACACTGGTTATAGTAGAAAAGTGTCACATTAATATTCTGTTTTTTTTTCCCCATATGTAAGACAGGCCATACTGCTCTGGTAAAGGATGGTGTGTGTGTGTGTTTCATTTTGGGAGCTTCCAAATTAAATATTCATAGAATCTGGAATTATTGATGAGAGTAAAATTGCCTTTTGTTGTTGAACCGGTTCAATATTTTATTCAATATAGGAAAAAATTACCTTCAAAACTAATTCTGGATAACCATTTTAATAATTTATCTATTGCCATGGAACACATTTGTGCAAACAAAAGATGGAAAGTAAAGTTAAATTACTTTGTTACTCGATATGTAGTTTACTTCAGTGACCTAAATCCTTAAAACTTTAACACATGTAACAGCAAAAATAAGACCTAATATTCTATCCACATTCACTGGATATGACCAATCATGCGCTCCGATTGGCTACTCTACTACTAGGCTATCAGCTCATATACCGTGAATAGAGAAAAACAAAATGGCCGAGCGTGTTGCTGAACCAACCGCGGACGAAATAAAAACTACTCGAAAACAAAACCCCAAAAAATACAACCCCTCCCCAAAACAACAAAATATGGAGTAAAATTGTTTGATTCTAAGAACGTATCTTTTTTTTATTTTTCAAGAATTATTATTATCGCATTTTTCACAAATTGCTCCTGTCACTTTGCCAGTTTGTTTACATTCTAAGCAGAAATGATTTTGTCCGACGTTTTGTATAAAGTTTTTATTTATCAAATTTGCAAAAAATAAAACTAAAAATGCTCTGTTTCTCAAAATCCAGAGAATGTGGATATAATAAAAAGTTATTCCACTCAATCTCATCGTACACGACTTAGAACCGAGTCATACATAAGCTATCAGCTCACGTACGACTCGATTTCGTTATAACTGTTAAATATACATCACTGAAATCTATCTGTTGTGACAGCTAGGTATTAACATTCACCATCCCACACTGCACTGCAAAAAATAAAAATCTTAGGAAGTTTATTTGTCTATTTTCAAGTCAGAACATCTAGCCACCCTTATTATAAGACATAATTGCCCAACAAGCAAAACCTCATTTAGCTAGAAAGGCTAGTTTTTAGACAGTCCATCTTGAAAATCTTGTATAGACAAAATGTCTTGAAAAAGTCTTATTTGGAGCACCTTTGAAAATAAAACAAGTTTTTTTTAAAACAATTAAGGAAATTTTGGACACTTGTCAAATGCGGTTCATCTTGTTTCAAGAAAAAAAAAACAAAGTATGCTTGTTTTGGGAATAAATGAACTTTACTGGCGGCACGGTGGTGTAGTGGTTAGCGCTGTCGCCTCACAGCAAGAAGGTCCTGGGTTCGAGCCCTGGGGCCGGCGAGGGCCTTTCTGTGTGGAGTTTGCATGTTCTCCCCGTGTCCGTGTGGGTTTCCTCCGGGTGCTCCGGTTTCCCCCACAGTCCAAAGACATGCAGGTTAGGTTAACTGGTGACTCTAAATTGACCGTAGGTGTGAATGTGAGTGTGAATGGTTGTCTGTGTCTATGTGTCAGCCCTGTGATGACCTGGCGACTTGTCCAGGGAGTACCCCGCCTTTCGCCCATAGTCAGCTGGGATAGGCTCCAGCTTGCCTGCGACCCTGTAGAAGGATAAAGCGGCTACAGATAATGAGATGAGATGAACTTTACTGAAATCTTTGAATCTTTCATTACAATTCATACATTTCAAAACATATACTCTAGACCGGACAAGTGCCTTCAGAAAGGCTATGAGTGAGTGGAGGGCGTTTTAGTGAGGTCTTTTTGGAACGCTGTGAGTTAAGTTCAGTGTTTTTTTTTGTTTATTTGTTTGTTTGTTTTTTGTGCCTGATCTTGTCAACCCCTCATACACATGAATAGTCAGTGCCCCCAAAATGCACTGTTGCTTTGGCGTTGTGTAAGCACTGTAAGTCAAAATGCGTAGACTTTATTATTATTATTATTATTATTATTTTTGGTGCCTGAGGTCCTGGGGAAGTGGAATCTTAAGAGATGTTTTAATGTTTGAATGCTGAAATGGGAAAAAAAATAAACTTGTTGCAATGCTACACGTGTCGTCAACTTGATTCAAGATAGTCTCTGGTTTCATATCTAGAGTATTTTACTAATTACAGGTCCCAAAAGGAGAATCTTTTAAGCTAGCAATGCTTAGTTGTAGAATTTAACAATCCTAATATTAGTATATTTATCTTAAATTCAGTTTTTACTGCTAAGACTTTGTCATGAATTTAAGTGAAATACCCTTAAAATGAAATAAATAAAAATGACTTGAACGGCTAAATGTAAGAAGTACGATCTTGTTATAAGAGCTATTTTGATTATTTTGAGTTCATCAGATCTCGCGTAATAAGTTCCCCAATCTTATTTTGGAATTATTTCATCTAAAAACAGGTTAGAGTTTTCATCTTACTTTAAGAAATCTTACCGAGTCAAATTTGACTAGTTCCATTGGCAGAGTTTTTTCACCTGATTTAAGCAAATATGCTTTGTTTTAATCTTTTATTTCTTATTTTTGAAAGGCCATTTTTTGCAGTGTGTTCCTTGGTGAAAGAGGCACTAATTTACCATCAGGAACTAAAATCAGGGTACGGTCTGAGGAAGACTTTTTTTTTTCCTCCTTATACTTTTACTCTTATGCTTATAGTAAATTTATTTATGAGTCCACAGTAACTGGAGTGAGGAATATGAAGCTGTACTTCAACTATTAACAAAGTAGTAGGAAGTGTGGTAGGAAGAATTTCCCATGAAAAAATGAAATTAAATGAAATGAAAAAAAAAAGATTTTGAAAGTGTTTGCCCACATTAATATAGAACAAATCCTTTCTGCTGCACTGGGAGCTGCTACTGGAACAGATGTGATGCCATAAGTGGGTGCTTTTGAGTCAAGGGAAAATTTTACCACATTTTTAGATACAAAATACCTCATAAATCATAAAGCACCTCATGGACTTGTGACTCATGCGGGAGGCAGATGATGCTTTATTGAAAAGAACTAGCATGAACCAACAACAACAGGATCTGATAAATGCATGTAATAAATGCTTTTTTTTTTTTTTACATTAGTGCAAATCACAACCTGCCATCGTCAAAGATATAAAATTTATAAAATCTTGATAGTTATTGGAATGTTTAATTGGCTTAATAGAAACCTTAATAACCAAGGGGGTCCAGTCTGAGAGTGCTTTACGTCTCGTTCATAGGGCCTGGATGTTTTTGGTCATTTAGGATGCAAATAAATGTTCAATTTTAACATCCAAGTTTTAATATAGGTTGAAACTTTTGAATATACTAAGCATTTTTGTCATCTGAGTGATGATACTATAGTTTCCTACATTATAGGTGCAGATACAGATATGTCAATCATCGATGAGAAAGACGATAACAAACATGAGGCAGCCGAAGAAAACCTTGTACTTGGTAAATGGTTGACATTTTCACTGTATACTGTGCAAAAATCTTAGGCACCCTATTTTTTTTTCATACAAACTTTGTTATAGATTCCTATTTTATGACTTCTACATTATCGAGTGGGGGTGGCACGGTGGTGTAGTGGTTAGCGCTGTCACCTCACAGCAAGAAGGTCCGGGTTCGAGCCCCGTGGCCGGCGAGGGCCTTTCTGTGAGGAGTTTGCATGTTCTCCCCGTGTCTGTGTGGGTTTCCTCCGGGTGCTCCGGTTTCCCCCACAGTCCAAAGACATGCAGGTTAGGTTAACTGGTGACTCTAAATTGACCGTAGGTGTGAATGTGAGTGTGAATGGTTGTCTGTGTCTATGTGTCAGCCCTGTGATGACCTGGTGACATGTCCAGGGTGTACCCCGCCTTTCGCCCGTAGTCAGCTGGGATAGGCTCCAGCTTGCCTGCGACCCTGTAGAAGGATAAAGTGGATAGAGATAACGAGATGAGATGAGATGAGGAAAAAAATGTTTGTATGTGAGCAGCATATTCCATAAGAGAGCACTTTTCAGATTAAAAAAGAAACCATAATGAAGGCTACTGGGTTTTGGTATAAAGTTAAGAAGCGAGTGTGACAAAGTGTCCAGAAGAACTGTGGCTGGTTCTGGAAGATGCTCAGTAAAACCTACAGCTCATTCACACCTACGGTCAATTTAGAGTCACCAGTTAACCTAACCTGCATGTCTTTGGACTGTGGGGGAAACCGGAGCACCCGGAGGAAACCCACGCGGACACGGGGAGAACATGCAAACTCCGCACAGAAAGGCCCTCGCTGGCCACGGGGCTCGAACCCGGACCTTCTTGCTGTGAGGCGACAGCGCTAACCACTACACCACCGTGCCGCCATGTTGAAACATTTAATTCATTATTTTTTAAGCCATTTTTGGTCAACAACATTTCTGTACATGTACCTAAGACTTTTGCACAGTACTATATATTTCTGAAAACTACATTCCTGAGGTAAAATCTGTTTCACTTTTGCATGTATATGTCAGCCCCAGTTAAGTTCCTGAATTTTAAATTCTTATTACCCCTAAAAGTGAAAAAGAGAAAAAAAATGTGCTTAAAGATTTTATTCCAATTGCAAAGCGGGAGCGTGACACACATTTTGACAGCCAGTATCTAATTATAAACTGAACTGATGCCCATTTCGTTGCAGGACATAACGATCCAACAACATGATTAAAGTGGTGACATTCACTCTGTGAGGAAATCACACATTAGGCAGGTTATAATTAACCTGGTAAACCTGGGGGAAGCCATGGACCTTTTAGGACCAAAAGATCACCAGTTCGATTCCCTGGACCAGCAGGAATGGCTGAAGTGCCCTTGAGCAAGGCACCTAACCCCCAACTGCTCCCCATGCTGTTTTGGGTATGTTGTACATTGCTCTGGATAAGAGCATCTGCTAAATGCCATTAATGTAATGTAATGACTATTGATTCTGAAAATCTGTCATAAAAAGCACAAATGCTAGTCTAAAAATAATGTAGTGTTTGTCTGGCTTTAGGCTTAAGTGTGTTACCTTGCTGAGTTGGGCCATGACTTCCCAAAGTAGGCTGTGCAGGATCGAGAGCTCTCGGCCGAGGTCGATGTAACCCTCGAACGCCCCTGCATTACTACCACAGTCCACATTACTGATCTCATAGAGGAACTGCTGCATGGATCCCCACTCCATCTCCAGGAACTCATTCATAAACATCATGTGATCCTCTTTACCACTAAACCTACAGAATACACAGAGCAAAGAGGAGTGTGGGAGAGAGAGAGAGAGAGAGAGAGAGAGAGAAGGCAGAAATAAAGAAAGAGAGAGAGAGAGGTAGAGCAATAGAGACAGACAGAATGGAAAAAAGAGGAAAGCAAAGGAGATAGACAAAGAACAGATTGACAGAGGGAGGAGAGGGAAAGAGAATGATAGAAGACAAATATGACAGAACAAAGAAAGAAAGGAAAAAAAGAACAGGAAGATGAAGGGAAAGAGGGTTGAGTGGTCGATGTGTGACAGAGAAAAGGAGGGATTAAAGAGAAAGAGAGACAGATGATGAGTGCGATGCCAACACAGACGGAACAGCGATAGAGCAGAAGTTAAACTCTTCACCACATTCACTCACACTCACACATACACACACTGACACACACAAACACTCATCAGTGCTAGAGAGCAAAGCTAAATGAGAATGTTTCTGAAATTGTGAAGGAAAGCATGGCACATTCAAAAGCCTGAACTATGCACAGTTATTGTGAAATAGCCTGGGATAGGATGGGTGTAAAATGGACAAGAGGGGATTCTGGATTATGTGCATATGGGTGAGATCCTAATGCAGTGTGTCGAGTGAATGGGACAGACTAGTAAATAAATCAGCAGATGATAGTGGAGCTTGGATTTTAATGAGTAGAGGTGAAGATAGATGAGGAGAATATACTGGTCCTAACTGGTGGTTGTGCCTATTTAGATATGAATGAAGTATGGTTTGGGGTTTAGTGCTATGTGTGGTTTGCACTGAGTCTAATGACTATGGTTTGCCATTTACTGTAAGAGTGAGTATAGGTTGGGTCTGGATGACAGTTAGTCAAGTAGGTAGTAATAGTAGATGCATGGTATGTGAGCATGTTTTGGGTCTAGACACTGGAATTTAATGATTATGATTTGGGCCTGGGAAGTTAGTGGGTTGGGTAGGGTTGCTGGAGATCAATTATTATGGTAAGGGCATGGATGGTGTGCAGGGATTCTGGAAAGTAATGATATGGGTCTGGGCAGTGAGCATAGGCTTGGATAGTAAGCATGGGATGCACATGGATAGTTAGGCTGGGTTGGGTTGGGTTGGGTTGGGTTGGGTAGGGATGCCAGAGATCTTAAGCATGGGTATGGCCTGGATGGTTAAGCTGGGCTAGGTATAGATGCCAAAGATTAGTGATTATAGTATAGGCCTGGATGGTGACTGTGCTGGGCCTGGATTGTTAGTTTGGGGAGGGAAACAATGTCTTAGTTCTTAAGCATGGGCATGGCCTGGATGGTTAGTCTGGGCTAGGTAGCGAAGCCATCGATTAATGATTATAGTATGGGCCTGGATGGCTAGTTTTGGTTGAATAGGGATGCCTTTGATATTAAGTATGGGTATGACCTGGATGTTTAGGTTGGATTGGACAATATGGATGCCATAGATTAGTGATCATGGTATGGGTTACTAATAACATGGTTTGGGCCAAGATTATTGGGTTGGGATGGAAAGAAATGCCAGAGATTAGTTATGATGGTATTGGCCTAGACAGTTTATGGCGTGTACTGTATAGGGATGTTAGGCATCATTGTTTTGACCTGAATGGCGAGTATGTCTTATTCATGATTTGTGAATATTGGTTTATGGGAATGGGTTTTGTACAGATATTGAAGTTTAGTGAATATGCAATTGTCCTGAATGGTGAGTTAGGTAGGGGTACTCTTCTTCTTCTTTCGGCTGCTCCTGTTTGTTCAGGGCCGCCACACCAGATCTGTTCCACAGATTTGATTTGGCATAGGTTTTACACTGGACGCAACCCTCCCCCAATCTATCTGGGCTCGGCACCAAGTATGCACTGCTTTGTACAAACCCAGTGACTGGGTATTTTGCCTAATCTGCATGTCTTTGAACTGTGGGGGAAACCGGAGTTCCCAGAGGAAACCCATGCAGAAATGGGGAGAACATGCAAACTCCACACAGAAAGGCCCCTTTTGGCCATGAGTTTGAACCTGGAACCTTCTTGCTGTGAGACGACAGTGCTAACCACTACACCACCATGCCACCCAGGGATTCTTGATATTAATTATGGATTGGGCAGCACGGTGGTGTAGTGGTTAGCACTGCTGCCTCACAGCAAGAAGGCTCTGGGTTTGAGCCCAGTGGCCAACGGGGGCCTTTCTGTGTGGATGGAGTTTGTATGTTCTCCCTGTGTCTGCATGGGTTTCCTCCGGGTACTCCAGTTTCCCCCCACAGTCCAAAGACATGTGGTTAGATTATCATGCGGCCTGAAGGTTGGGCTGAAATGTCCTTAAGCAAGGCACCAAACTCCCAACTGCTCCCCAGGTGCTGTAGCATAACTGCCCACTACTCTGGGTAGGTGTGTATGCTCATTGCTCACTTGTGTATGCATGTGTGTTCACTGCTTCAGATGGGTTAAACGTAGAGGTTAAGTTTCATTGTGCTTAAGTCTGTGCTTGAGTGTACAGGTGATAAAGGCTTCTTCTTCTTCTTCTAGCTGGTGAATATGACTTTGGTAGGAATGCTGGACCTTAGTAATCATGGTTTTGACACAGACAGGGAGTATCTCTTAGTCCTGGCTGGTGAGGATAGATGGTGCAAATAGGTTGGATGAAGATGCTGTAATTTAGACAGTTAAGTTTTGGTTTGAATGTCTTACATGACTCCTACATGATGAGTATATGTTAGCTTGGAATGCAGGAGCAACATTCTGGTTTGTGGTATGGGTAGGGTAGTAAAGCGAGGCATTAGCCATTATAGTTTGGGCTTGAATGGTAAATATGAGTTGAGTTGGGATTTAGCGATTAAGGGTTTATTGACTTAGAGTTTAATGCGTATGGCTTGGTCCAGGATGGCATGAGTGTAGTTTGGATGTTGCCAGTGAATATGATTTGGATCTTGTTAACGATTATGGCTTGTGTACAGACACTTGAATATAGTGATGGTTGCTTGATGCTGAATGGCAAATATGAGTCAAGTAGGGATGCTGGTGTTTAGTCATTATGATTTGGGATGGATGTTAAGTATGGTTTGGGACTCGATGGTGAGCATGGATGCTGAAGTTTTGTGATTATGGCTTGGGCCTGGGCAGCAAATATGGTTAGGGCCTGGATGGTGAGTATGGATCCGGCCTGGATGGCAGTGGACTCTAGTGACTGACTTGGAGAAGCTGGCCAGGCTCTGCACCACCTTGGCGATGAGCGTGAGGGTTCGGGATGTGCGCTCAGATGGGTACTCTTGCGTTAGGTTAAACAGTGATGGAGACATGATGGCTGGGCACAGGAAGCGCAGGAACAGTGAGGAACTGATGAGCCGGTCTGCAATATCCTCACGACCTCTTTCGGCACAACGCACACGCCATGATGCAAATACTTCCTTCAGCTCCCGTGGAAAAACACTGTAGAAAGAAAGAGAAAGAGTAAGAATAGTAAACGAGGAATACAATGCATACAATGTACAGTGAATTAAGAGATAACTTTGCATTGGTTTTGATTTAAAAAAAATCCTCTCCAGGACTTAAAGCACTTGAACAAATCCTGGGGGATCAATCTGAAAACATAAAATCTTTCAAGGTCCTACTGTCAGTGTCATAATCTTCCAGCAGCACCAGTTAACTCATATACGCCCTTTTCACACTGTAGTCCTTTCCATGATTTGTTCCACAGGCCTTATAGTTGTACAACGTTTTGAAAGTCAAAATCTGTGGGAGTTTAGCAGGTACCGAATGACAGGAGTAAAAATAATAGGGGCTAGAAAGCATACCTTTACTTCACTTCTATATTTACTTTGACAAAATTATCTCACCCTCAGCTACATAACTAAAATTCTCAAAATGTGACTGAGAAACCTAACTTTAATTCCTGCACTTTGCTTGTTTTACTTAAGGCCAGTGACAATATATAAGCCTTAATGTTTCTTTGAAATCACTACCACAATAAGCTTGTGGTAGAGTATAAAGAAAAATAAGTAAGAACACACAAAAACAAAGTATGGTGTCCCACAAGGCTTTGTTCTAGGACCACCCCAATTTCCTTTTTTTCTCATTTATATTGGCCCCAGATAACTATAAACGTCCCATTAGTTGCCATGGCAAGGCAAATGAAATTAGTAATTCTATTTCTTGGCCAATTCAAATAAGAAATGCCAACAGAGAGACCAAATGAATAGGTATGGTATAGTGAATAGGCAGTGAGATCTTTGGGCACTCTGCCACCATTTTTTTCTCATTTGTATTGCTGTATATATTCTCCATTTCTCAGATATCGCACTAGGGTGATATTCTGACATAGTAACCCTGCTAGGGTTCTTCCTGTCTCATTCCAAGTACCACCTGAGCTCCTAACCTGTTTTTTTGTACCGTACATGATCAATAGAGCGGTTTCCTTAAACCAGATATTGTTTTAAACACTACACACTGGCTTGTTTAATGGCTATGCCTTCAGTGCAGTAGCTGTATCTTCATTTAAAAAATTGCAAATTCCATCTATTATTATAATTTCTGTAAACAGTGCAACTGGTGGCAGCACGGTGGTGTAGTGGTTAGCGCTGTCGCCTCACAGCAAGAAGGTCCGGGTTCGAGCCCCATGTCTGGCGAGGGCCTTTCTGTGTGGAGTTTGCATGTTCTCCCCGTGTCCGTGTGGGTTTCCTCCGGGTGCTCCGGTTTCCCCCACAGTCCAAAGACATGCAGGTTAGGTTAACTGGTGATTCTAAATTGACCGTAGGTGTGAATGGTTGTCTGTGTCTATGTGTCAGCCCTGTGATAACCTGGCAACTTGTCCAGGGTGTACCCTGCCTTTCACCCGTAGTCAGCTGGGATAGGCTCCAGCTTGCCTGCGACCCTGTAGAACAGGATAAAGCGGCTAGAGATAATGAGATGAGATGAGTGTAACTGGTTGAGCAAAACTTGAATAAGGTGAGAGTACCTCACAGTATGGCTGCTTTTCTAAATCAGTAGAAATCAGATACAGTGAAAGAGCTTATGATTGCTAAAAAGTAAGGATTCTATAGTGTAAAAGAAGTTAATGAATGGCTTATTAGAGCCAAATTTTTGGGACAGTGGGGAAGCAGGAAAAAGGAGATCATAGTGGGTAACATACCAATGGGAGTTGATGATCTTGCAGAGTGCAAGTTCGCAGCACATGCGTAGGTTAGCTTGGTGGTCTGGAAGCATGGAAGGTGGGGTTCGCATGGGATCAACCTCACAGTTTTCCTCTGACTCATACAATGCACGAATAAATTCACCTGTACACATAGATTATTACCGTTATCAACAATGGCAATACTATCGACTTGATTCTTGCCACCGTCCTATACTCAATTCCCCAACAAACAAGTGTCATCACCAGCATCATGTTCTAATTCCAGAGCAAACATCAGAGATTTCTTACTCCCCTGCTTTGTCTGACCAGCTACCAGATACCCAAACACAGGCTGAGCTGATCAAGCTGTTAGACCATCCTCGCCAGCTGGTAAGTTACTTTCTAGCTTCCTTATTTGTTTAAACTGATCATTTAATGTTTAAGATTTTTTGTTTGCCTTACTGTTGTGTCTGGTCAGACCAAGCTAGATGTTTCCATCATCACCACTCTAACCACGCACCAATGGTGTCTTTCAGGTAGCGATGTCCAACAAGTTTGAGGTACTCCTCTATGGCTTTGGTCGCCAGTGTGTTCTCCCTGAAGATCAGATGCTCTCTGTCTATGAAGCGATCCACCTCGCTCAACGCCATGTCTGACAGAAAATCCTGCACAACAAAAACAACTCCTCTCAAACCTAATTCAGGTTGTGCCAAACGCATTTAAAATGATAAACAGCTCAGAGATTATGATGTGCTTAGAGGTTTTGGGTATAGTGGTTTATCAAAAACAAGAGGAAGAGAAATCTGATCCCCAAAAATTACCCTCAAAACTAATTTTCAGAAAACATAACGAGTCTGTAAAGTGTTCAGCACCTATGCTGTGATGAACTAATCACCCATGCTCTGTTTCTGAAACTCAGAAAGGTGCAAAGTGAAGCAGGAAGTGGACTCACGGACCTTGGCCTTGCCGGTGCTCTGTAGGATGTGCACCAGGGCACAGGCCACTTCTTCTTTGCTCTTCACACTCAAGAGTGGCTCCAGGACAGCACACAGAGTGCGGTAATTATTTGTCACATACTCTGCAAACTCCTTATACAGCTCCATAGGCAGGATACTCATAGTCTGGTAGCGTGATTTGAGCCTCAATGAGGCATTAATGACCTTTCCACTGCCCACACCACCACCCTTTGCAAGGACACTGGGCTGGATCACTGGGTACCATTGCTCCACAAACTGACGGCCTGTGATGCTCGAGATGGGAATGCTGACCAAGCCAAGATATGTGCTTTTCTCCTGTGAAAAACACACACATGTCCCAAATCAATACAGTGCAAGTAATGATAGTGACCCATTACAGAAGTGTTTGTCTGTATTTATTGTAATCTATAAATGAAAAGATTATCTTGATAACAATCGGGTGGGTATGTCTGGTTATCGCTCAGACCTTGCGTCGCTTCTTGTCCGTCTCCTTGTAGAGGTGCAGGCGCAGGCTCCGGATAGCAGGGAGGTTATTGAACTCAAAGTGCTCACCCCAGAACACTGTGTCTGTTCGAGGCTTGCTGGTGGTGCGCGCATACAGCATGTCATCCAGACACAACTCGCAGTAGTAGCGCTTTTTAGGTGGAAGATCCCGCGCCTCGATAATCCACAATTTAAGAACATTGTCCACCCGACGACTGTTATCCTGCAAGAATGATCAAAACAGGTCAGTTATCACAGTCTTGAGATGAGAATAAGATAAAGCTTTGTCATTTAAGAAGCATAATCTGTCCTTGTTATTCATTCCTTATTGAATAATACATTTATTCAGTTAGCAATTCTATGGAAATGTCAATAGGCAACAAAACCCTACACTTGTACCTTTATGAAGAAAAAAAAAATCCAAAAATTGTATAGATTTGGAAAATGATCTTTCATCATGGGTACCCTGCCCCTTCACCATGAGCTGACCTAGTGCTTAGTGTGTCTGCCTCTTGACCAGGAGATCGTGAGTTCTACTCGTGGTTGGGTCATACCAAAGACCAACATAAAAATGGTACCTGTACATACTGCCATCTAGCAAGGCACACCGCAGTACAGATGTGAGTGGGGAGTCAAACTCTTGCAGTTACCAGAGGACTAGCCCCCCATTGTAACCCTAGCTGGACAGTAGGTGAGAGAGAGGGCTATAGAAGTGGAGATCAGTGCTGCCCAATGCACCTTAAGGGCCTGGTTAGTACTGAGACAGGAGACTGCCTGGGAAGACCAGGTCCTGGCACTGGAGGGGACTTTGGCTTTTTTTTGACCCTGCCCATTCCCCTGAAAACCAGTGCCACATGGCCAGAATTTACATCTTGGAACATGACTGAAACCAGGGCATAAAGGTTAGAGAAGCAGCTTTAGGACCAAAAGGTCACTGGTTTGATTCCCTGGACCAGCAGGAATGACTAAAGTGCCCTTGAGCACTTCTTGTTGTACATCGCTCTTTATAAGCGTGTCTGCTAAATACCTGTAATGTAAAGACTGTCTCCTATAACTTATGATACAATGATTCTTGTGCATCGTCTGTTCGAACAATGAACAGCAATGTCGCAAAAGCTATGATGAGCAAGTAACCAAAAAAGGTCACTTTAAATAAAGAGTCAACTCCTATTTTTAAAAAATTGACTCTTTTTTTGTGTGTCATGCCTGTCTGGGCTTCTGTAAAACCTGCTCCAGTGGCAGTTTTCACTCAGTGGCCAGTTTATGTACTTAATTCAATGCCCAGAAATAAATCCAACGCATTTTTATGATAGATAAACAATTTCATAAAGCCTAGGGTGACTATAATGAAAGTTTACTTCACAAACAAATACTTATATTGATGCTAATCTTCAATTACAGCAACTATGAGCGCGCATGCTAATAAAAGCCTTTAGCTTTCACTCAGCGTCCAGTTCCTGGCACATTCCTATTTTAAATGCAGTTCCTGAAGCTCCCAACTCATGCTAGGCTTGCTCTGAGATATTCCAAGTGCACCTAAATAATGGTAATAAAGACTAATAAAAGACAAGTATCTAATAAAGCACTGTGTAAATATCTATACTGCCTAAGTGCATCAATAATATAAAATAATCTAGAATAATATGGAAATTACTCATATTTTGCACCTATTTTGAAGTGAGTTTACAGGTCATTCAAGGTTCAGCATGACTAATTTCATCTGATTGCATTCTTTACTCAGCTATAACCATAATCATCACACTGGCTAATGAATCCTAGCCTCAATTCTCCTTTCAATAAATATAGCAAACAGCTGCACGAAATTAAAACACTTTTCGAGCAGATGAATTAATTAGCCACTATACTGTAATCACAGCCTTCTTTGCTATTTAAATTTCAAGCTGTTGTCAGTGTTTCGATAACACGAAGTACTTTTTTTTTTTTTAATCTTCCATTCTGGGGTGCATTAGTAGGAGTTACAGTGTGTTACATCAGAGGCTTCGGTTCTTTTGCTTCCTGCTTCAAGGAACACAGCTGTGGATTTTTCACCAGCAGCAATTTTACAAAGTTAGTTTCTGTAGGTTTTAGCGTTTCTTATTTATTCTATCTTATATACATTTCCAAATCCGAATGTCCAGTATTCAGTAACTTTACTGAAAATAATGCAAAAATACTTAGTTATTAGTTGAAATGTTTTGCATTGCCTCTGTCATTTGTTTTTAAGGCATTTGTTCATTTGCATTGGGGCAAAGGGGCAGGTGTTGACCCTAGTCTCCTATTTAGCACTACAACACAAAACTAGATAGAGACTGTGACTAAAGTCACAGTAATTTGCGATAGCTTTTACAAACCGGGACGTCTGGTCACCGTACCCTATAGATCTGGAACGGTAAGAGATAGAGAATGACACTTAGTGAAGAAAAGTTGTGCCCTACCGCCCTGAACAAAATTAAAAAAAAAAAACTTAGTGAAAAAATCATGAAAATTAACAGAGTTATAAGTGATTGAAAAATATCCCGTTTTTCATGTCTCATTCCGGATCAGTGATCCAGATCACCACCAAAAGTCAAAGCAACTTAATTCAGCCCAGAGGTATTCATGTGAAATTTAGTGATGATTGGTTGAAAACTAAGGGAGAAATAGCATCTTAAACACGTTACAATAATAATAATAATAGGGCGGCACGGTGGTGTAGTGGTTAGCGCTGTCGCCTCACAGCAAGAAGGTCCTGGGTTCGAGCCCCGGGGCCGGCGAGGGCCTTTCTGTGTGGAGTTTGCATGTTCTCCCCGTGTCCGCGTGGGTTTCCTCCGGGTGCTCCGGTTTCCCCCACAGTCCAAAGACATGCAGGTTAGGTTAACTGGTGACTCTAAATTGACCGTAGGTGTGAATGTGAGTGTGAATGGTTGTCTGTGTCTATGTGTCAGCCCTGTGATGACCTGGCGACTTGTCCAGGGTGTACCCCGCCTTTCGCCCGTAGTCAGCTGGGATAGGCTCCAGCTTGCCTGCGACCCTGTAGAAGGATAAAGCGGCTAGAGATAATGAGATGAGATGAGATAATAATAATAATAATAATAACAACAACAACTAGATAGAGACTGTGACTAAAGTCACAGTAATTTGCACTAGCGCTTACAAACTGGGACGTCTGGTCACCATAGCCTATAGATCCGGAATGGTAAGAGATAGAGAATGATGCTTAGTGAGGAAAAAAATCCCGTTTTTCATGGATTATTCCGGAGCAGTGATCCAGATCAGCACCAAAAGTCATAGCAACTTAATTCAGCCCAGAGGTATTCTTCATGTGAAATTTGGTGATGATTGGTTGAAAACTGAGGGAGAAATAGCGTCCTAAAAAGCGTTAGGATAATAATAATAATGGGAGGGCGGCACGGTGGTGTAGTGGTTAGCGCTGTCGCCTCACAGCAAGAAGGTCCGGGTTCGAGCCCCGTGACCGGCAAGGGCCTTTCTGTGCGGAGTTTGCATGTTCTCCCCGTGTCCGTGTGGGTTTCCTCCGGGTGCTCCAGTTTCCCCCACAGTCCAAAGACATGCAGGCTAGGTTAACTGGTGACTCTAAATTGACCGTAGGTGTGAATGTGAGTGTGAATGGTTGTCTGTGTCTATGTGTCAGCCCTGTGATGACCTGGCGACTTGTCCAGGGTGTACCCTGCCTTTCACCCGTAGTCAGCTGGGATAGGCTCCAGCTTGCCTGCGACCCTGTAGAACAGGATAAAGCGGCTACAGATAATGAGATGAGATAATAATGGGGAAAAATAAAGTAGAAAGATCCTGAGTGAGAGTAACAATTTGCACCAGCGCTGTTAGCGCAAATTAAATATGACTTTCACCATTCACTTTGCCTCTCCTGAAACTCTACCACCATATGTCATATATATAAAGCATTAAAATTACGTAACAACCAATAATAACACATATGTATACATTTACAGTTGGATTCAGTTGTAGAGCCTGAGGGCCAGCCACCCACCCACGTTTCCCACCTTGTTGGGTTTAACGGCTCGCTGCAGGTTCTCGATCCACTTGTCCCGCTCAGCAGCCGATCGACAGGCGAAACATTTTGTGCCTGAGGCTGTTGTTACCTAAAGACCACACACATACATAGACACACGCCCAAAGGTCATGTTTACAATGGCTTGCATAAGTATTCACTTGGCCTTTTGGTTGCTTTTCTGATTTATCCATGCTCATTAATGCTTGATGAACAGCATCCTCTAGAATCATGGTTATACCATATTCATTCTGTTTAAAAAAATGTTTTCATGGTGCTCTGTGGGAGTTTCAAAGCTTGGGACATTTTTTAATAATCAAACCCTGATTGCTACTTTTCCAGAACTTTGTCTTGGACTTGTTCCTTGGTCTTCATGATGCTGCTGGTTAGGTACGTTCTCTAACAAACTCCAGGAAAAGAAAGGTGTTTGTATATTGAGATCACATGACACTTTAATTGTACACAGCTCAACTCTGTTCAACTAATTATGTAATTTCTGATAGGAACTGGTTGCACCAGAACTCACTGAAGGATTTTGGAGCAATGGGGATGAATAGGGGAGACCGAGGAGACTTGGGATGGGGGAAACTTGGGACAGATTGTATTCCCATAAATTAATTTCAACCAATCAGGTTTTAGATGAAGGTGGCACGGTGGTGTAGTGGTTAGCGCTGTCGCCTCACAGCAAGAAGGTCCGGGTTCGAGCCCCATGGCCGGCGAGGGCCTTTCTGTGTGGAGTTTGCATGTTGTCTGCGTGGGTTTCCTCCGGGTGCTCCGGTTTCCCCCACAGTTCAAAGATATGCAGGTTAGGTTAACTGGTGACTCTAAGGCCAAGTTTACATTAGACCGTATCTGTCTCGTTTTCTTCACGGATGCACTGTCCGTTTACATTAAAACGCCTGGAAACGCCGGGAAACGGGAATCCGCCAGGGTCCACGTATTCAATCCAGATCATGTCTGGTCCGGTGCTGTGTAAACATTGAGAATACGCGGATACGCTGTGCTGAGCTCTAGCTGGCGTCGTCATTGGACAACGTCACTGTGACATCCACCTTCCTGATTTGCTGGCGTTGGTCATGTGATGCAACTGCTGAAAAACGGCGCGGACTTCCGCCTTGTATCAGCTTTCATTAAAGAGTATAAAAGTATGAAAATACTGCAAATACTGATGCAAATACTGCCTATTGTGTAGTTATGATTGTCTTTAGGCTTGGCATCCTTCCACTTGCAAGTGGTAAGTGACGCGCATGCCCGATATGCGCTGGGATCACACACACAGTGGCTCAGTCCCGAATCACTGCTCGTGCGCTTCACTCGCGCGCTCTGTGAGCTGCGCAGGGCCGGAGTGCGCACCCTCCAGAGGGCACTCGCTGTTCAGGGCGGAGTGATTTGGAGTGCAGGATGCCTGCGGAGCTGAGCGTATCCGTGTATTGGCGTTGCTGTGTGCACGCGAATCGTGTATTGGCGTTGCTGTGTGCACGCTAATCGTTTTAAAAACGTTAATCTGATGATCCGCTGATACGGTCTAATGTAAACCCCACCTAAATTGACCGTAGGTGTGAATGTGAGTGTGAATAGTTGTCTGTGTCTATGTGTCAGCCCTGTGATGACCTGGCGACTTGTCCAGGGTGTACCCCGCCTCTCGTCCAGCTTGCCTGCGACCCTGTAGAACAGGATAAAGCGGCTAGAGATAATGAGATGAGATGAGGTTTTAGATGACATCAGAAGTTGGACGTTTCCCCTTAGAGTAACTGACTTCCTTTGGAGCCATGAATCTGGACACTGCAGTAAGGTTTGTGCAGATCAATATTTGATCAACCAAAACTTGTATTTCCTACTTCACCTCCACCTCCATTCTATGGTGTAATGTACGCTAGAGAATTGAGGATTTGCTAGAAATTAAAGTATGTAGCCTTGCGTTACCATCTATAGGATTAATAATTAAATTTAAATTCTGGGGGAAAAAAGATTTAAGGATTTTTTTTTTCAAAAATGTCCAGATGGAAAGAGTTGGGACAGTTCATCATATTACAGGTTTTTTCTTGTGGTTTACAAATATAAAATTGTTCAAAAACATTTTTTGTTAAAAATGTGGGCGTGTCCCTGCATGAGGATTAAACTTATTTCATTCCTTCTTGAGAATGGAACTGTTTTGTCGAGTCAGGTTTTGTGTAAACTGACATTTTTTCTATCGCTGTGCCAGCATTGTGTTCATACAGTTCATATCTGACAAGTTTTCATAATAAATACAAATTTTATTTTTGTCCCAAGTCTCGCAACATAATGTCCCTCCATGTCTCATGTCTCCCTGCAAAAAAAAAAAAAAGACAGAAAAAGTGAAGCCTGATAGCCAGTATATGTGACAAGCTGAGAAACTAATGTTGTGGTAAGAGGGGATAAGAGGTAAATCCTTTAATGCAATATGAATGTGATGCTACCTGCAAAGAATTTTACACAATCTATAAAAGCTGAAAACTTGTCCCAAGTCTCCCTGCTCTCTCCTACTTTTACAACCACAACTTTTACGATTTTTATTTGGAAATAATTTTGAAAACTGTATTGTGATTTTCCTTGATTCAGTATTACAGGCTAATTTGTGTCGATTTGTGAGATATAATCTCAATTAAGTCTATTTCAGTTCCAGGTTGTAACACCGCAAAATGTGAAAAAAGACCAAGGGGAGTGAATATTTAAACAATACAAAAACAACTTCAGGCCTGGATATTTCTGTCACACGCACACGTACCTCAAAGCAGTACTCCTGGCCGAGGATGCTGGAGTGGACGGGCTTGATGATGGCATCCTCGTCCAGTGTGAGGTCCAGCGCCTCGGCCGCACTGCTCGGCGACAGCAAAGACTCGTGCGAATGAGACTCCTTGAAGCTCTGCATCAGACGTGTTCTGCAGCAAGAGAGCCGTAAAAGAAGGACTAATAATACAGCCATACTGTAACAATACAACAGTTAATGGTTCCCCTTTTGTTTGTTATGCTGGGATGGTGGTGCTTCTAATTGTGCCCTAGTTCTTCGTGTCTGAACAAGGAGCTTGGCTGATAATTTGGCAGAAAAGCTCACGGCAGTCTTGGGCTACATCCACACGACAACGGCAACAAGATTTTTTTTTTTAGCGGGTAAAAAAAATATCGCGTCCACATGGGCAACGGATCAGTAAAATATCAGGTCCATATGGCAACGCAACGCTTGCTGAAAACGATGCAATACACATGCCACACCCATAGGCGCCAACTTCATGTCAACATTGGGGGGTCAGAATTATGTTCTTGCACCGTGACGTCATGACGTCGGCAGCGTATGTAGTTGAATATCAAAGACTCAGTTGTAAGTCATTTTCATTCATTACTATTCACCGTTGCAAGTGGGAAGCGCCCATTTTAACGATAACTTATTATGATGCATTAAAAAAATCTCACGACTTTAAACATTGTATGAAACACAATTTATTCAATAAACAAATTTAGTTTAATGCAATTTTCTTTGAGATGAATTCGGCAGATAACTGACAAGAATAGTGCAAAAAAAACCCCGTGCACCATACGCCATAAAAAGGCTTAAGCGCGTTAAACTCATATATCCGCATCGGCTTTAACACAGACTTCAGTGTCCAAATTCTGCACAACATGATCACCTTCATTGCTGGTGGCTGCCGGCCTATTGGTTCGGATAATCCACTTGTCCATTTTGCTTCATTTCTATGTTCACTGTTCAGTGAAAACGGTTGCGGGAGGCCACACAGAACTTTTCGCCTCAGTAGTGCTGCCTTGGTTGCTACGCAACGAACCATTTTATTTATTTATTTATTTTTTTTGCTGGGCCGCATAGGCCTAGTGCGACGCAGTGTAAATTTTGCGGAGTGCAACCTGTCAATCACTCACTGCCTACCATTGGAATATTGCAAGCGGAAAAGGGGGCGGGTCATGTCCGATCATAACATTTTAGGTGACGTTTCTATATATTACTTATTTTGCATTCAAAGCTAGGCTATTATTTGTTTAGTTGGTTTCAATCGTCAGTTAACATGAATTCATCTGTACTGTTTACTACTTTTTCACGTTTCATTATTGGGGTGTTTTTGCCCCCCCAACTTTATCTTTGGGGGGTTAAAAAGGTCCGTGCCCCCCCGCAGATGGCGCCAGTGGCCACACCTCTACGTGCGCTGTAAGACGGTCCCATCGGAGACACCAGAACAACAGAAGAAGAAGTAGGACGCATGCGCATGTAATGGGTTTATTTTTTTCCACTTGCCATTGTGTGTAGTGGTGGGGAAATTCTGCGCTGGCCCTTTAAGAGCGCAGGTAGTTATGGGAACGAGGTGCTGGCCTCTTTCAGTTCGTTTTGGAAATGTAAGCGCCAATGCCACTGGACGTTTGCAGCCCGTCCTCAGCAGTGTATTTGTGTCTCATTTCTTCAGAATAAAAAGACTGGTGAACAACACAACGCAACGTCTGTTACACGCATAAACCCCTTCTTCTACCCGGCGTGAAGCACTCACAGGAACAAACACACAACAACAAGAAGATGGCTGCGACTACGCGAGGAAATCGTGCCTTCTGTGTGTACAAATTAGTTTTATTAGTGTGCATAGTTTTATATAACTTAATTTTCTTATTGTGTGTGAACATTTTGAAAAGCATTTTTATATAATTTATATAACTTTTTATATTGTGTGTGAACATTTTGAAAAGCAGTCTTACCCAATAAAAAAAAAGAAATTCAAGAAATGGTTCAGTTACTTGTTTATTTAAAAGAAAAGATGTATACAAAAGTGAATGCAATGCAGTGGTTCATACAAAACAGTCTGTTGAAGGGTCTTCTGACCCTTTTCCCCTCTGCCTCCATTATAGTCAGGTAACTGTTGCTTTGTGTGGAAGGCTGTACTTTCTGTTCATCAAAGCAGGTGTAAATTGTCTGTCTGGCAGGTCAGTCAGGTTAATGTGTAAACAATTTCAATTTCTGTTGTTGTTACGAATAATGCGCGCGAGAGTGCTGCTTGTTCTAGTCATGTGGTTGTGACGTCATCGTAAACAAATCCGTTCTACTCATCCAGCCGACTTCGCAACGGTGCCGTTTCCAGATTTTTCCACTCTGGAACCCGTTCTCAAAAGATTTCGTTTTGGGGCACCCAAAACGCCGGTGCCGTGTGGATGCCAGGCCGAGACGATAAAAAATTTTATCAGATTCACCTGAATCCGTTGCCGTGTGGACAGGGCCTTGGACACACTGAAGTCGAAATATGAAGTGAAGGCTTCAAGCTGGGCAGCACGGTGGTGCAGTGGTTAGCACTGTTGCCTCACAGCAAGAAGGTTCTGGGTTTGAGCCCAGTGGCTGACAGGGGCCTTTCTATGTGGAGTTTGCACGTTCTCCCCATGTCTGTGTGGGTTTCCTCCGGGTGCTCCGGTTTCCCCCACAGTCCAAAGACATACAGGTTAGGCTAATTGGTGGCTCTAAATTGACCGCAGGTGTGAATGTGAATGGTTGTTTGTCTCTATGTGTCAGCCCTGCAATGACTTGTCCAGGGTGTACCCCGCCTCTCGCCCATAGTCAGCTGGGATAGGCTCCAGCTTGCCTGCGACCCTGCACAGGATAAGCAGCTACAGATAATGGATGGATGGGCTACAAGCTGGGCAGCACGGTGGTGCAGTGGTTAGCACTGTTGCCTCACAGCAAGAAGGTTCTGGGCTCGAGCCCTGTGGCTGACAGGGGCCTTTCTGTGTGGAGTTCACATGTTCTCTCTGTGTGGGTTTCATCTGGGTGCTCTGGTTTCCCCTATAGTCCAAAGGCTAATTGATGGCTCCAAATTGACTCTGAGTGTGAATGGTTGTGTGTTGGTCCTATGATGACCTGCTGACTTGTCCAGAGTGTACCCCACCTCTTGCCCATAGTCAGCTGGGATAGGCTCCAGCTTGCCCACGATCCTGCACAGGCTTCAAGCTGCAAACTTTCATAATAGACCAAACAACTGAGTTGGGATAGACATGATTTATCAACAGGGAAATACTTGGGCAATTTAAGTACTTATGTACTGTTTTGGAAGATTGGTACTACTTTACTCAAGAACACTTGTACTCTAATAAGTAAATTTACAAGATAATTTTTTTTTACTCCTTCCATTTTCAATTTGACTGTCAACATACAGTACTCATTAAAAACTTCAAATTCCATGGAACATTCACTTTTATATCTCTCATCAAAAAATTCCCGTGCAGGGATTGGCCAAGGATGGCTCACGTGACATAAAATAGTTCAAGAAGCTCACGTGACATAAAATAGTTCCACCATTGATTAAGGAATGTATCTTGTGGTGTCAAAACTAAAAAAATGGATATGGTGTGAGTCAGTCATGGTATATCCTGGATATACCATGACCTGATGTCACAATTTAAAGCCGTATGGCCAACTTGAGGCTTTTTTTTTTCAATAAAGACAGACAAAAATAGAAGTCATTAATACAATCTAAACAAAAACATTAACATTTCAGCCAGGAGGATTTTCAACTGAACACATTAAAATAACCAGACAAATCAGTAATTTTGGGCGGCACGGTGGTGTAGTGGTTAGCGCTGTCGCCTCACAGCAAGATGGTCCAGATTCGAGCCCTGTGGCCGGCGAGGGCCTTTCTGTGCGGAGTTTGCATGTTCTCCCCGTGTCCACGTGGGTTTCCTCCGGGTGCTCCGGTTTCCCCCACAGTCCAAAGACATGCAGGTTAGGTTAACTGGTGACTCTAAATTGACTGTAGGTGTGAGTGTGAATGGTTGTCTGTGTCTATGTGTCAGCCCTGTGATGACCTGGCGACTTGTCCAGGGTGTACCCCGCCTTTCGCCCGTAGTCAGCTGGGATAGGCTCCAGCTTGCCTGCGACCCTGTAGAACAGGATAAAGCGGCTAGAGATAATGAGATGAGATCAGTAATTTTAACAGGTGTCTAATTTTGTGAGTCAGTAATTATTTTTATGTACTGCTTGGTCTCTGTTTCAAATGCCGAAAATAACGGTTTAGTAACCTATTCTGGTCACAGCTGTGGCTCCGCGAGCATTTCTGTGTGTGCAGATCTATGTATCATGATCATGCCTAGCAAGGTAGGTGATAGCATTGCAAAGAAATACATCAATAAAATTAAATAAAATAAATATAAAAAAGGTAAAAAAAAAAAAAGTGATGGCATGGTACATTGCACATGCACAGGTCGAAGGTCGCTCCGACGTAAATAACAAACATAGCTGCCTCCAGTGAGTTTATACCGAGATTCAATCTTAACACTTTTAGTTTGGAATTTTTTGATGAGGGATATAAATCAAATATACCATGCGCTGAGAGGCACCGGTAATTATGGATTCTCTCTGGTGACTGACATAGTACTATTTTCTTCAGGGCTGCACCCATCAGTCACCTCAGAGAATCCATAATTTCAACCAGAGCCTCTCAGTGCATGGTATATTCTCATCTCATTATCTCTAGCCGCTTTATCCTGTTCTACAGGGTCGCAGGCAAGCTGGAGCCTATCCCAGCTGACTACGGGCGAAAGGCGGGGTACACCCTGGACAAGTCGCCAGGTCATCACAGGGCTGACACATAGACACAGACAACCATTCACACTCACATTCACACCTACGCTCAATTTAGAGTCACCAGTTAACCTAACCTGCATGTCTTTGGACTGTGGGGGAAACCGGAGCACCCGGAGGAAACCCACGCGGACAACATGCAAACTCCGCACAGAAAGGCCCTCGCCGGCCACGGGGCTCGAACCCGGACCTTCTTGCTATGAGGCGACAGTGCTAACCACTACACCACCGTGCCACCCCACATGGTATATTGATTACTATATTTTCTCTCTTGCTGTACTGATCAGATGTCTTTGGGGGTTTATTTATTTATTTATTTATTTTTAAACCATCAAATCTCCTTCTCAATTTTAATTTTTGGCAAATTTGTTTGCACAATTTTCTCATTCTTAACACCATCTTAGCATTCACTCCCATACAGTTAATGAACATTAGCTAAACTGTAAGCCAGGTACTAATTCTGTCAACAAACAAACATACAAAAAAAAAAAAACCACTAGGTGAAAATGTGAATTTAATTGAATTTAATCTAAACCTTAAAGGAACCTTAAATTTAGTCGTGTATTTAAGTTACCTTTCAGACCAGCCCTTAAATTTATTCATAAATTTAAGTCCCTTTACTGAACTTTTTAAATTCATTAAATATACTCATAACCTTAAGACCTTTTATTGGTATTCTTAAAGGTAGTCGTGACTTTAAGTACTTTAAGTTGAAATGTTAAATTTAGTAGCTTGAAATGGCATCTTAAACATTCTTTTGAACAGCATTTCTTTATCTTTAGCTTTAAAAAGTCATGGAAAGTCACTTAAAGTTATACTATAAGAATTCTTAAAGTCATAAGTAAATACACTGAAATGTAGCTTTTGGTAAACTTTCAGGATACTTTAAGAGCATCTTAAAGCTGTTAATTCGTCTAGTGTAACGTCTGCATTGTTAATATTTGAGTATGTTTTAATTTTGATACTTTTTTATGTTTACTCAAGTATATTTTTGGCTCCATATATCTACATGTTTAATTGACTGCAATTTTGACTTCAGGATGCACATTCTTTTACTTACAGGAAGTACACTTTCTCTGTATTATTTTTCGACATGCTTATCGATCAGATAATATTTAGGTTACAGATCATAATACTTCATGACTCAAAAACATATCTAACACGAGCACACACACACACGATTATATTGTACGTGTATTTTAAACTTGGGCTAAAGAGGTTGCAATCTGTGTTCACTTTTTCTTTATTGGTTAGCCAGCTTGTCTTCTGGCTACTTTCTTTCTGCTGAATATCATCTGTAAAGTCCCTAAAATCTGGTAGTCATGTACTTATATATATCAGTTATTCCACAAAATCGAGTCGTACATGAACTGGTAGCTGATGAGGCGCATAGCACTGGGTTGGCTATAACCCATGTACTACGAGATTGAGTGGAATAACTGTCTTATTCCATCCACATTAGGGTGCATCAGTTGCCCCCTAAAAATGAAAAGTTCCTCCGATCATGATGCATTTTTGTTTTTATGTTCCTTTTGGTAAGAAAACACACTGGGTGAAATATTTTGACAAAATTCAAAAGTTTAATGGTGGCACCAGGAGCTCAAAGTTATGGAAAAAGCTGCTATTTTATGATGAAATTTCGATCACTTTCCATGAAACATTATGGCACCTTATAGAGTATACCAAATATCTTAGATACACATTTTTAGTACATATTCTAAATATATTATCAAGCACAGTTTGAGTTTTAGCTGTTCATTGAATCATTGTTCAACTACTTTTAAACAATACAAATGTATTATGAATCACATTAATGCTTCTCAATCCCTTGCAAAGGTTCTTAACATGATCTCTGGGTCACAAGAAATCAATAAATGGAGTCCAACATTGTGATTCAAACCTTACGCGAAAACATAAAATAAGTGTTTTTTGGCAAAAAATGAACCTCATGGTGCCACCATTAGACTTTTGAATATGGTCAAAAAAATTTTACAGGATGTCTTTATTGGTGAAAAGGAACACCCAAACAAAAATGCATCAGATTTTATGAAAGTGAGGGCAACTGATGCACCCTGATCCACATTCACTGGATTTTGAGAAACAGAGCATTTTTATTTTTATTTTTTGCAAATTCAATAAATAAAGCCTTCATACTAAATGTCCGACAAAATCATTTCCGTTTAGAATGTAAACGGACCAGCAAAATGACATGAGCATGTGAAAAATGCGAGAATAATAACAACAATTCTTGAAAATAAAAAAAAGATATGTTCTTACCATCAAATACTTTTATTCCATATTTTGTTGGTTTTTATTTTATTTTCTGCGGTTTTGTTTTCGAGTAGAGTTTTTATTTCGTCCTCGGTTGGTTCAGCAAACGCTCCGCCATTTTGTTTTTCTTTGCTCACGGTATATGAGCTGATAACCTAGTAGTAGAGTAGCCAATCAGAGCATGCGATTGCTCATATCCAGTGAATGTGTGTGTGTGTGTGTGTGTGTGTATATATATATATATATATATATATATATATATATATATATATATATATATATATATACACACACACACGGTGCGATTTGTCAAAAAACCAGAAGGGGGGATGTTTTTGTTTTTTTTTAATCATGAAACGTCACAAAATTAAGGTAACAATAGGCTAACAGCTCAATAACATCCAATGATATCAAATGAATAACACTAAATGAAAACGAACACTAAACCAGAGATAGTAAATTCATCTTCCTATCTCTCTGACTAAATACATGGACACTAACACACAACAAAGTTCGCATTGCTTGTCGCGTTGCTGTGATGTTTCTCTCCCTCCAGATTAAATGGACAGTGACTCGAAAATCACTAAAATACATGAATACTAAATGAACAGTTTGCTCTGATGGCGCAGTTCATGTGGCCTTTTCTGCTTTCCTGTCGGTGCGCTATCCGCCACGTTTCGCCCTTCTTTAATCCACATTTCTGCAAATTTCTCAGCAGGGAAGGAACGCACGTCTGGCCCATTGACAGCGAGGAAAAGAAGGCTGTTCAGTGTGGATACATTCATTCTGTTGCGCTCATCAGTAAGGATGTGATTCATGGCGCTAAATCCAGGTTCACACTCTGGATATTGTTATTATCTACCATTTATCTATTTGCTGGGGACGTTCGTGAACATCAAAGCTGCCACTTTGGGTCATTTTGAAAGTGAGTGCAATGTAGACCATAGAAAACTGTGTCACAACATGCCTGTCATATCAACTTTTTTTTTGGTTTGTTTGTTTTATTGACGGGGTTGTCCCCGAGGATTTTTTTTCAGCAGAGATAAAAACCAGAGGGGGGGATGATCCCCACCATCCCCCCCAGCAAATCGCACCCAGTACACACACAACCCCGATTCCAGAAAAGTTGGGACAAAGTACAAATTGTAAATAAAAACGGAATGCAATGATGTGGAAGTTTCAAAATTCCATATTTTATTCAGAATAGAACATAGATGACATATCAAATGTTTAAACTGAGAAAATGTATCATTTAAAGAGAAAAATTAGGTGATTTTAAATTTCATGACAACAACACATCTCAAAAAAGTTGGGACAAGGCCATGTTTCCCACTGTGAGACATCCCCTTTTCTCTTTACAACAGTCTGTAAACGTCTGGGGACTGAGGAGACAAGTTGCTCAAGTTTAGGGATAGGAATGTTAACCCATTCTTGTCTAATGTAGGATTCTAGTTGCTCAACTGTCTTAGGTCTTTTTTGTCGTATCTTCCGTTTTATGATGCGCCAAATGTTTTCTATGGGTGAAAGATCTGGACTGCAGGCTGGCCAGTTCAGTACCCGGACCCTTCTTCTACGCAGCCATGATGCTGTAATTGATGCAGTATGTGGTTTGGCATTGTCATGTTGGAAAATGCAAGGTCTTCCCTGAAAGAGACGTCGTCTGGATGGGAGCATATGTTGCTCTAGAACCTGGATATGCCTTTCAGCATTGATAGTGTCTTTCCAGATGTGTAAGCTGCCCATGCCACACGCACTAATGCAACCCCATACCATCAGAGATGCAGGCTTCTGAACTGAGTGCTGATAACAACTCGGGTCGTCCTTCTCCTCTTTAGTCTGAATGACACGGCGTCCCTGATTTCCATAAAGAACTTCAAATTTTGATTCGTCTGACCACACAACAGTTTTCCACTTTGCCACAGTCCATTTTAAATGAGCCTTGGCCCAGAGAAGACGTCTGCGCTTCTGGATCATGTTTAGATACGGCTTCTTCTTTGAACTATAGAGTTTTAGCTGGCAACGGCGGATAGCATGGTAAATTGTGTTCACAGATAATGTTCTCTGGAAATATTCCTGAGCCCATTTTGTGATTTCCAATACAGAAGCATGCCTGTATGTGATGCAGTGCCGTCTAAGGGCCCGAAGATCACGGGCACCCAGTATGGTTTTCCGGCCTTGACCCCTTACGCACAGAGATTCTTCCAGATTCTCTGAATCTTTTGATGATATTATGCACTGTAGATGATGATATGTTCAAACTCTTTGCAATTTTACACTGTCGAACTCCTTTCTGATATTGCTCCACTATTTGTCAGTGCAGAATTAGGGGGATTGGTGATCCTCTTCTCATCTTTACTTCTGAGAGCCGCTACCACTCCAAGATGCTCTTTTTATACCCAGTCATGTTAATGACCTATTGCCAGTTGACCTAATGAGTTGCAATTTGGTCCTCCAGCTGTTCCTTTTTTGTACCTTTAACTTTTCCAGCCTCTTATTGCCCCTGTCCCAACTTTTTTGAGATGTGTTGCTGTCATGAAATTTCAAATGAGCCAATATTTGGCATGAAATTTCAAAATGTCTCACTTTCGACATTTGATATGTTGTCTATGTTCTATTGTGAATACAATATCAGTTTTTTATATTTATCAGTTTTTTTATATATAGTTTGGAATCGGGGCTGTATATATATATATATATATATATATATATATATATATATATATATATATGAAAGGACAGAACTGAATCTAATCTAATCTGATTAGATGGTTTTATTTAGATCAGTACACCTAATGAGCTTTCAACACAAGCCCTGATTTATTAAAAGTGTGTCTAAAAGAGTGCAAAAACTATAAGCTACAACTGCAAGCTGATTTACTTCAAGCGTCTGCAAATAAACTGTTTGTGTTGCTTATAGCAAAAGGTGGAAAATACATGGCGGAGTTAATGCAAATCGATTCATTTAACACCCATCAGTGTAATTTACTCTAGCCTGAAAATAGTCACTAGGAGAACGGTAACTGTGTGAACAAATGAATAACTGAACAGTACGTATTTCTGCCTTGACTTTGCAAGTGACATCATTTATGTAGTTTTCCTTTATCAGGGCTGTTTCACAATCATGGTTGTGTTTTTGAATAACACCAACTAACTCCTGCAACTAGGTCCTCCTGCAATATATGCACTGGAGTTTCTTCTACCTTATTTTATAGGGACCCACCTACAGCACTAATGTCTCTTATAAGCTCTTATAAATATGTTTAAGAGTCAAATGCGGCCTCAGTTTTGACCTTGTGCTCTTTTCATTTAATTCTACTTTAATTATTACACTTAGACACTTTTCCCAGTTAAATTCAGAATTGCAATTTTTTTTTTAGCACGAAATAAGTTTTACTGTGGGACATACGGTATACAGCACTTTCATTCACAACAAAAAGATATTTCAGTAGAAGTTACACTTTTTTGTAAACTAAGTGCCTCTGACAGGATCCACTCTAGGATCCTAGAGTGTTTATACTGTTTATTTCAGTTATTCTATTTTTATTTATTGCATTTCCTGTTTGCACCGTGGGTCAGAGAGGACTGAAATTTCATCTGTGCTGTATGTCGAGCATGTATAGCATATTTGACAATAAAGTTGACTTGACTTGACTTTGTCTGTCAAGAATGTCCTCTCTGGAAAAAACTCACAATATGATGAGGTTGTAAATGATTTTTGAAGAAGATATGTGCTCTTTTGAAGCAGAAGAGTCTGTTGTTGCTCAGTAAAAAAAAAAAAAACACGACTTGAAACATATGCGAGACACATCTTGATTGATTTGCAGCGGAGCTTCACATGTGGTCACTTTTGGAGTCCGTCCAAAAGTGTCCTCTCTGGAAAACCACAAGGATCATCACAATTTCAGCTGTTATTACAGTCACTACCGTGTACAAACATCGCTGCACAGGACTGGAAAATTTGTACTTAACATAAATCACAGACATTTCAACAGTTTTTCACTTTGTATCCCTTACTCTTGTGGACAATAAGAAAGGTGGTCAGTTTTAGAAATGCACTCTCTATATATACAGTAGATATAAAAAGTGTACACACACCGTTAAAATGATAAGTTTTTCTGATGTAAAAAAACCCCAAGACCACGATAAATAATTTCAAAATTGTTCCCACCTTTCATGTCATCTTTAACCTGTACAATTCAATTGAAAAACAAACAAATCTGTTAGGAGAAAAAACATAAAAAATAAAAACTAAAAAAATGTACAATACGCTGGTTGCATAAGTGTACACACCCTTAAACTAATACTTTGTTGAAGCACCTTTTGATTTAATTACAGCATTCAGTCTTTTTGGGTCGGAGTCTATCAGCCTGCCACAGCTAGACTCGGCAATATTTGCCCACTCTTCCTTGCAAAAGCGCTCCAAATCTGTCAGATTGCGAGGGCATCTCTTGTGCACAGTCCTCTTCAGGTCACCACACAGATTTTCAATTGGATTTAGGTCTGGGCTCTGGCTGGGCTGTTCCAAAACTATTTTGGGGTTGTTATCGTGCTGAAAGATGAAATTCCTCTTCATCTTCAGCTTTCTAGCAGACACCTGATTGTTTTGGGCCAAAATTGACTGGTATTTAGAACTGTTCATAATTCCTTCCACCTTGACTAAAGCCCCTGTTCCAGCTGAAGAAAAACAACTCCAAAACATGATGCTGCCACCACCATGCTTCACCGTGGATATGGTGTTCTTTTGGTGATGCGCAGTGTTGTTTTTGCGCCAAACATACCTTTTGGAATTGTGGCCAAAAAGTTCAACCTTGGTTTCATCAGACCATAACACATTTTCCTGCATGCTTTTGGGGGAGTTGTTTTTTTTTTTTTTGTGCAAAATTGAGCCGGGCCTGGATGTTTTTCTTTGACCCGACCTCATAGTCCAGATATATGGAGAACATGGGAGATTGTTGTCACATGTAGTACACAACCAGTACTTGCCAGAAGTTCCTGCAGCTCCTTCAGTGTTGCTGTGGGCCTCTCGACAGCCTCCCTGACCAATTTTCGTCTTGTCTTTTCATCAATTTTGGAGGGACGTCCAGTTCTCAATAATGTCACTGTTGTCCCATATTTTCTCCACTTCTTGATGACGGTCTTCACTGTGCTCCATGGTATATCTAATGCTGTGGAAATGTTTTTGTCCCCTTCTCCTGACTGATACCTTTCAACAATGAGATCCCTTTGATGCTTTGTAAGCTCTCTGTGAACCCTGGCTTTTGCTGGAGGATGCAACTGAGTAAATGTCTGAACTTTATTTGGGGTTAATCAGAGTCATCTTAATTGATGGCAGGTGTGAACCCAAAAAGACTGAATGCTGTAATTAAATCAAAAGGTGCTTCAACAATGTATTAGTTTAAGGGTGTGCACACTTATGCAACCAGCTTACTGTACGTTTTTTTATGTTTTATGTTTTTCCCCCTAACAGACTTGTTTGTTTTTCAATTGAATTGTACAGGTTATAGGTCACATTAAAGGTGGGAAAAGTTTTGAAATCATTTATCATGGTCTCATTTTTTTTTTTACATCAGAAAAACCGATCATTTTAATGGGGTGTGTACACTTTTTATATCCACTATATATCTCATCTCATCTCATTATCTCTAGCCGCTTTATCCTGTTCTACAGGGTCGCAGGCAAGCTGGAGCCTATCCCAGCTGACTACGGGCGAAAGGCGGGGTACACCCTGGACAAGTCGCCAGGTCATCACAGGGCTGACACATAGACACAGACAACCATTCACACTCACATTCACACCTACGGTCAATTTAGAGTCACCAGTTAACCTAACCTGCATGTCTTTGGACTGTGGGGGAAACCGGAGCACCCGGAGGAAACCCACGCGGACACGGGGAGAACATGCAAACTCCGCACAGAAAGGCCCTCGCCAGCCACGGGGCTCGAACCTGGACCTTCTTGCTGTGAGGCGACAGCGCTAACCACTACACCACCATGCCGCCTCCACTATATATATATATATATATATATATATATATATATATATATAAATGACCAAGTATAATATTTTTGTCTTATTTAACTGGGTTCCCTTTATCTACTTTTAGGCCTTGTGTGAAAATCTGATGATGTTTTGTGTCATATGTATGCAGAAATCTAGAAAATTCTATAGGGTTCACAAACTTTCAAGCACCAGTGTGTGTATATACACATGGCGGCACGGTGGTGTAGTGGTTAGCGCTGTCGCCTCACAGCAAGAAGGTCCGGGTTCGGGCCCCGTGGCCGGCGAGGGCCTTTCTGTGCGGAGTTTGCATGTTCTCCCCGTGTCCACGTGGGTTTCCTCCGGGTGCTCCGGTTTCCCCCACAGTCCAAAGACATGCAGGTTAGGGTAACTGGTAACTCTAAGTTGACCGTAGGTGTGAATGTGAGTGTGAATGGTTGTCTGTGTCTATGTGTCAGCCCTGTGATGACCTGGCGACTTGTCCAGGGTGTACCCCGCCTTTCGCCCGTAGTCAGCTGGGATAGGCTCCAGCTTGCCTGCGACCCTGTAGAACAGGATAAAGTGGCTAGAGAAGATAAGATGAGAAGTTTGTCTGTTAAATATGTATTTACACGACTTAACTCTCATCTCATTATCTCTAGCCGCTTTATCCTTCTACAGGGTCGCAGGCAAGCTGGAGCCTATCCCAGCTGACTATGGGCGAAAGGCGGGGTACACCCTGGACAAGTCGCCAGGTCATCACAGGGCTGACACATAGACACAGACAACCATTCACACTCACATTCACACCTATGGTCAATTTAGTGTCACCAGTTAACCTAACCTGCATGTCTTTGGACTGTGGGGGAAACCGGAGCACCCGGAGGAAACCCACGCGGACACGGGGAGAACATGCAAACTCCACACAGAAAGGCCCTCGCCGGCCCCGGGGCTCGAACCCAGGACCTTCTTGCTGTGAGGCGACAGCGCTAACCACTACACCACCGTGCTGCCCCTCGACTTAACTCTCTTATCCCAAATCAATATTTTGTGCTGGGAAAGTGATCAGCTTTACAACTAGTTCATTCAGCACTTATTTCTCACTGGTTGTCATAATCTGATAGCCTGATTTTTCCCCAGAGAAGCCTGTGGAAACATGACCCATTGATTGAAAACCCATTGATGCTCAACATCTCTGTAGTTTAATGCCACTATGGGATATGCTTTGATCTTAGTGCAGCAAAGCTAGACATTTATTGGACAATTTGCTTTTAAAATGTAATTTCCGGATGCTCGGGTTCACTGGGGGTCTATGGAGAGTCGCTGACAGTAAGGTGGGACTGGACGCTGGGATTCTGTATGATGATTGGAGGAACTCTTCAATCTCTTTTGAATGTCATGTGACTGACAGCATTTTAAAATTGTACGTCGCATCGATCGGAGGGATTCAAGCTCAGTCCATGCAGTGTGTTGGCAAGTGAAGTCATGAGACTAGCTGCTGCTCATTCTTGCTCTTTTCCTACCAGTATACAGTTCCTATTTCCATTTGTATATAGTGTAAATACAATTGTAAATATCGAGTTCGTGAGTTTGTTACTTGCTTTTGTTTCAGTTCAGTAAAGGCTGTTTATTTTAAGAGGAAATCTAGCTGTTAGCTGTGCGAAATGGCAAACGTTGTGAATGTTGTCGATGTGATTTTGGAGAAGACGTTTGATGCTCTTCCTCCGGAGGAGAGGCTCAAAATTAAACAACAGGGCAGATCAATGCCCAAGATCCTTTTAATTCAAAAGTCAGGAATACAAATTAATCGCTCATTTCAGCTGTCTTGGTATGACAAAATAAACAGGTTAACAGGGAGGGTTCTGACCAAGAGAATATCCTGTTGGCCTTGGCTCCTAATAAGGCCATTCCAGGGATGGATTATTTGGTCAAAAATGGGATTTGGAGATTTGGCTAACTTTGACAGGGCATATAAAAGGCATGAGAAAAGCAAGAGACACTAAAGTTCATGTGCACGCTTAAGTTTACTTGGCAGAGTCAGAGGAGAACATGGCAGAATTCACATAAAATGAACAACAAATTGACAAATAATTAAAAAATTTTATTACATTGACCAAAAACCTAGCCTCCCCTATTTCAAAGACCACTGGTACACAGTATATGTACAGTATACAGTATATGGGTTAAAGGCAGGACGTCTTTTTAGCCTCAGAAGGGTGTGGATGATTGGTCATAAAGTGTTGATTAGTTTTCAATAACAGAAATACATCATCCACATCATTTAAGCCGAACAATCGCAAGAAATGAACAATAAACAAAAGGAGATTTCTTTCAGGAGATATTTAACATTCTGTCAAAAAAGAAATGAAGTATTCGACAACAAAAGTAACTGTTTTCCAATTAAGCCTATTTTAAGTGTGTCCAAGATAAGTATAGTGGCTGCATTTGAATTAACAATCAACGTTTTTGGAATGGATTTTCAGAGTACATAATCCATGTAGTACAGTGGTGGCTGGTAGTCTTTCAAACGGGGAGGCTGGTCGGTTACAGTATTTCCAGATTTTAAAAGAAAAAAGAAAAAACACATCAATTTTGCCCATACTCTTGCTTCTGATCTGGCTGATTGTTGGCAGGGTCACAAACTGTGAAATAACAGGTTCTTTTGGCCCATTAGCCTACTGTCCAATATACATGATGGTGGTGTTGGGGGGGGGGTATATTTTAACATTTTATATTTTAAAATTGTGGCATGTTTAAAAATTGATCATTATTGAAAGCAGCTCTTTGTCAGGAACCTCAGCAGTAACAGCAGAGTGTTCTGGAATAGGCACAAGCACTGACCTTGGGGAGCCAAACATAGAGCTGGGTGCCACACATTTCATTCAATGACACTTTCCCTATATTTTACTTATTTTGACTGAGAAATGTTTTATTGACAATTTTGATAACCCTTCACTTTTAATCCAGGTCTGTAGTGTGAAATGTTCTCGGCTGTGTTTTTGTTTAAAAATGTTTTCCAAATTGTAGCTGTGTTTAATTCATATCCAGAAAATATATATATTCCAATATAATATACTCAGCATAAACATTTTAAATAGATTCTATATTTTTGATCCATCCATGACATATTACTAAAGTAGCCTATTTACTGTTGTTGATGTGGGTCACTTGCTGTTAGCCAATTCACTTTCTCGTACCAGGAGAGCTGAAAGGAACGAGTATTATTCCCTACCTTTTTCACCAAGTCCATTTGAGGCGTTGGTCTACCCTGCTCTTTAATTTTAATTTTTTCCTCGAAAGGAAGACTGGCAAATGGCTTCGCCAAAATTAAATCAGCAATGCTTGGCATCCGTGCGCAGCTTTCTTGCTAGCTGACTAGCCCCCTCAAGTTCAAGTTCAGTCACTCAAATAAACGAAATTTCTGGAACTAAGATAGCAAACTTGACAACACTATATTTACACTTTATTTACAATGAAAATATATATAAACTAAAAAAGCTGGTAGAAACCGTATGTAATGAATGAAATCGAAATGTAAGCTGATCTCTTACAATACACCACAGCACTTGCGAATACACATAGGACTGAACTGAGATTCACCGCTGCCTGTCTATATTTGAAACGAGCTGTCAATCAAAGAAAATATCCAGCCGCTTTCACCAATCACCAGTTTCCTCGCGGAAAGCTTTGCCATGTCCCTCCCACTGTGAGGCTGGGACTCCGTGGGCGGGCGTTTTCGCAGTATTTGTCCGATAACCGTCTTGCATTTTGAGATTGAAAAGCGCATAGCTCCCAAATGCCATTGAAGTCCACTGAGGCTGGGAGTCCGGTGGGCGGGCGTTTTCGCAGTATTTGTCCAATAATCGTCTTGCATTTTGATATTGAAAGCGCATAGCTCCCAAATGCCATTGAAGTCCACTGAGGCTGGGCTGCATCGCGTTGTCACGAGGGGGAAAAACTCACGCACACATTAGGCGAAATGGGGAAAGTTATAACGGAATGATTTCGCACTGTAGTTGGGTTGAGCACATATATTTCTATGATTCTGGATCTGAAATAGCAATGTTATAAGGTCGGCTATAACATAAGCCTAGCGCAATTCATCCTACACGATGTTCGTCATTTTTAGAGGAGGCTGAGCCTCCCTCGTTGTCTTAGAGCAATCGCCCGTGGTATACAGTATATGGGTTAAAGGCAGGACGTCTTTTTAGCCTCAGAAGGGTGTGGATGATTGGTCATAAAGTGTTGATTAGTTTTCAATAACAGAAATACATCATCCACATCATTTAAGCCGAACAATCGCAAGAAATGAACAATAAACAAAAGGAGATTTCTTTCAGGAGATATTTAACATTCTGTCAAAAAAGAAATGAAGTATTCGACAACAAAAGTAACTGTTTTCCAATTAAGCCTATTTTAAGTGTGTCCAAGATAAGTATAGTGGCTGCATTTGAATTAACAATCAACGCTTTTGGAATGGATTTTCAGAGTACATAATCCATGTAAGTAGTTTGTTCACCAATCCTCACTAATGCTGTTAATTCAGGCCATTTCAGAGCATAATGCCAGCTAGCTGTGTCTAACCAAGATCTGTATCACACACTGGCTCGAGCAATAAGACAGCGTGAAGTCCATCCTCACGGCTAGGAATTCAACCTTTGTAACGAACCTCGACAGTCTTGGAGGAGATTAAAGGTAAAGCCCTCAGCTCTGCCATATGACAGGCAGATGTCCCGTACTGACACAGGAGACGAGTCCCGCTCCAGTGCAAAGCGGCCCGTCGTGTCAATTAGGGCGAGAAATCTCGAGTCACCTCACGATAAATTTCAACAGGATGTAAATATAAAACTATCCTATTTTCATTTTTTTCAACTGCATTTTTTATTTCTGTAACCTGCATCATCCATTATGGAGTATCACAGATCGTACATGTAGCTTGCAATGTTATTTCATCATACTGTACTGTACACTGTGGATGGCTATGATGAAGATCTACTGGACTTTATTAAAAAACAAACAAATAAACAAATCTAGGCTTAATGTGATTACAATGTGTTTGTCATTTTATTGGAAATGTTTGATCCTAGCCCTGTAATAGATTAGTTAGCTGTCCAGGGTGGACCCCGCCTCTTACCCGAAGTCATCTGGGATTGGCTCCAGCTCATCCGCGACCCACAGTGGATAAGCAGTATATATAAAAATGAGTGAATGAGTGAATTAATGAGTGTTTGGTACAACTGCTGTTTTTCAATAATAATAAAACAAAATCAGTGCCTAAGTCGATGTCATTTTTAAGTCTTGAATTAGAGTCGCAGCAAAGAATCAGTTATTTTCCCCATTAGTAGTGTTAGGGTGAATGTTTCGGGTGTGTAAATTTTGCATACCTTTCCTGGTCAGCACTGCGGAATCGTGGGAGAATCATGTGGCGGAAGCTTCCGGTGCGATCAAGTTTGGGCTGGCTCTTGGCTCGCTTAATTGAGCTTTTCAGACGGCGGCTAAGAAAACTCTAATGCACACACAGACACACACACACACACACACACGAAGAGAGGAAGAGAAAGAGTTCAGATTAACACAACATAACTGGAAAGAGAGAAAATTGGAGATTGTACATAAGAAGTGATTCAGATGTTAATACTGGCTTTAGGTCATCATCTTTTTCATTCTGTAAATTTCCGTAAATTTGTGTGTGTGTGTGTGTGTGTGTGTGTGTGTGTGTGTGTGTATAATATAAAGAACATTACTGATGCAGATATATGTAATATCATATATAGTCTAAGGAACATGAAAATTGTTTTGTTCCATAAACTACTTACTGACAAAATTTCCCCCAAATTCCACATAAAAATATCATCACTTACAGCATTCAAAGGAGAACTGAAGGCACATTTTTTATTATCAAAATTCTATTTATCTCATTTTAGTAAATATAGGAATGCATTTTTGATAGCTATTTTGTCACTGCTATAGCAAGTTATGAGTGTTTGAAATATGCTCTGTAATATATCAGTCCATATGTCAAAGCAATGGCCGTAAATGAGATTCTCTTTCGAATGCTGATGTAATCAAGCTGGAAGTTTTGTTTGTTTTGATAGCAATCAGGAAAGTTTGAAAAAAGTAGGCAGTAATCGTTATGTCTGTGAAGATTCTCGGTCATCCAGGTCATAGTAAACTGTGGGTGGTAAAAGAGAGCAACTGGACTTGCTTGAAGATTCTTGAAGATGTTTCACCTCTCATCCGAAAGGCTTCTTCAGTTCTGTCTGACTGGAAGGGAGCATCAGGTATTTATCCTCTCATGGATGAAAAACTCATCTAAGGTGTCATTGAGTCATCCTGTTGGTGTGGGTCACTGGGGGCTGGTTGTGAACGGCCTCGAGAGTCGTTAGGATGATCAATGGAATGCTGATTCTCTCTGTCCTCCTGTGAGTCACTGAAAACAGCTGGGTTTTAGCGTGCATTCAGTTGTCTGGGAAGTGTGCCAAGGACTGCATTGTAGGTAGCTGATAAATTATGACTTAGACCCCAACCTCTGTTCAGTGATGGCTGTTCCAGGTTGACAAAAATGGCTTCTTTAACTCCTCGCTCATACCAACGATCCTCTCTGGCTAAAATGCGTACGTTGCAATCCTGAAATGAGTGTCCTTTGTTGTTAAGATGAAGGTAGACAGCAGAGTCCTGGCCTGAGGAACTGGCTCTCCTGTGTTGAGCCATGCGCCTGTGAAGCGGTTGTTTAGTTTCCCCAGTATAGTCAGGCAGAGGTCAAGCAGGGTGCAAATCTGGTCCGTGGTGAGGTCCGTTCTATCCAATAAGGTGCTGTCTCGAAGGAGTCGTTTTCTAACAGATTCAACTGCTTCTGTGGTGGGAATGCAGGTGAACAGAGAAATGATGTCGTAGGAAACCATGGTTTCATCTGAGTCTAGTTTGAGGTCTGCAATTTTAGTAGCAACATCTTGGGAGTTTTTGATGTGATGTGGTGTATTCCCAACGAGAGAAGCCAGGATGGTGGCTAGGTGTTTGGCAATGTTGTAAGTAACAGAGTTTATACTGCTGATGATAGGTTTGGTGGGTTTGGGTTTTGGTGACCAACACAGAGGCAGAACAACTTAGACTGAAGATATCAGCTGCTCTGTCCAGTGTGAAAGCACCCCCCTCCAACCTCACCATCCAAGAAAGGAGGGCTCTTACATTGCTTCAAAGAGACTGGAACATCACCATCCTTCCTGCTGACAAAGGGAGATGCACAGTATTGCTAAACACAGCGGACTACCACTCCAGGATGACCAGTCTCCTCAGCAACACTACTACCTATGAAACCTTGAGGCGGGACCCCACAAGTTGTTACAAAAAGAAAGTTGTTAGCTGCCTGCAACAACTAGAAAAGGACCAAGCCATCAACCAATCTCTGTACTACAGATTGTACCCTGGAGAAACCGTTCCTCTCATATACGGACTCTCCAAGATTCACAAGGAAGGAGCTCCACTCAGACCGATCATCAGCAGTATAAACTCTGTTACTTACAACATTGCCAAACACCTAGCCACCATCCTGGGTCCTCTCGTTGGGAATACGCTACATCACGTCAAAAACTCCCAAGATTTTGCAACTAAAGTTGCAGACCTCAAACTAGACTCAGATGAAACCATGGTTTCCTATGACGTCATTTCTCTGTTCACCTGCATTCCCACCACAGAAGCAGTTGAATCTGTTAGAAAACGACTCCTTCGAGACAGCACCTTATTGGATAGAACGAACCTCACCATAGACCAGATTTGCACCCTGCTTGACCTCTGCCTGACTACCACTTATTCCCAGTTTAATGAAAGTTTCTACAGACAGAAGCATGGATGCGCCATGGGCTCACCGGTATCCCCTATTGTGGCCAATCTTTACATGGAGGAAGTGGAACATAAAGCTTTGACCACTTTTTCAGGAGTTGCTCCCAGCCACTGGTTCAGATATGTGGATGACACCTGGGTTAAAATCAAAACCCATGAGGTGGAAGCCTTCTCTAAGCACATCAATGCAGTGGATATTAACATCAACTTCACTCGGGAGGACGTCAGTGGGAATAATCTAGCCTTCTTGGATTGTGATGTACACATTAGACAAGACAGAAGCCTGAGCATCGAGGTCTACCGGAAACCCACACACACAGACCAGTACCTACTCTTTGACTCTCACCACCCACTGGAACACAAATTGGGGGTCATTAGGACCTTGCAACACAGGGCTCAGAATATTCCTACAACAATAGAGGGAAAAGAGAAGGAGCAGAATCACATCAAGAAAGCGCTTCAGAACTGCGGGTATCCCAACTGGTCTTTCCTCAAGAGCAGAAAAAGGAACAGAGCAGACAAGGAGGATAACAGGAACAAATGCAAGAACATTGTCATTCGCTACATTTCTGGTCTATCTGAGAAACTCAGGAGGATCTTCTACAAACACAACATTCCAGTACATTTCAGACCCAGTAACACCCTGAAGCAGAAACTGGTCCACCCTAAGGACAGAATACCCAGACACAAACAGGACAACGTAGTGTATGCCATTCAGTGCAGTGAGGAATGCACGGACTCATATATTGGGGAAACTAAATAACCGCTTCACAGGCGCATGGCTCAACACAGGAGAGCCAGTTCCTCAGGCCAGGACTCTGCTGTCTACCTTCATCTTAACAACAAAGGACACTCATTTCAGGATTACAGCGTACGCATTTTAGCCAGAGAGGATCATTGGTATGAGTGAGGAGTTAAAGAAGCCATTTTTGTCAACCTGGAACGGCCATCACAACCAGCCCCCAGTGACCCACACCAACAGGATGACTCAGTCAGTGCATTTACATGCACATCCAAATCGAGCTACTGTCGGTAATCGAGCTAAGGGTCCCAGCAGGGGTGCCAGAGAAATCCAATCCTACATGCACACGAGGAAATCGAGCTATTGTGTGAGGTGCATTGTGCACCCGAGCCACAGATGGCGCTACACGCCCCATCGTGTTGGTACACTTCCGGTTGTCGTCATGAAGAAGAGCTATTCAAGAGTATAAACAAAGTTATCGGCAGTGTTGCCAGATACTGCTGACGTTTTCCAGCTCAAAACATGTTCAAATCTGCCAAAATGCACTTAAAACCGCCCAATCTGGCAACACTGGCAGTTCTGTGTTCACAAGTTCCGTGCTCAAGCTGTTAGGCTTGCTCTAACAGACTGTATGGCTACAAGCTGTCCTGTGCAGACCACTGTTTTGTAAGACAACTTATTTTGCACAATTGTATATTTTTCTAAAGTCCATTTTTTGCTTACAATTTACAGTAACTTATGTCTTAATAAACACACAAAAAGTTCAATTGTTTTGTTTTTATTGACATTCTTCAGATGTTGGACATCTATACACACACACACACACACACACACACACACACACACACACATACAAATACAATGACTTGTTTATGTACACAATTCACAGCTATGCAACAGATGTATTTGGTGATACAGTAAGTGAGCTAAATTCTAACAGTGCAAACAATGCCACAAAAAGAAAAGATTCATGCCATTGTCATGATTCATTGTCATGCCGACCGAGGCTGTTGTGTTTCCCGCTTGTGGTCTCGTTACTTGTCACTTCCGGAAGGGGCAGTGCTGAAGTAAGTAGCTCGAATACGTAGCTCAATAGGGTTTACATGCACTAAGTAGCTCGGCAGAAATCGCATAAACTAGGTCGTGTAGCTCGATTACGAGAAATCAAGTTTGGTTCAATTTCAGCCGAATTAAGGTGTATACATGGCATTTTGAACTTCGATTTCAGTCGAGCAACGGCAGAAATTCGATTCTCTCTATGTGCATGTAAACGCACTGACTGACACCTTAGATGAGCTTTTCATCCATGAGACGATAAATACCTGATGCTCCCTTCCAGTCAGACAGAACTGAAGAAGCCTTTCGGATGAGAGGTGAAACGTCTTCAAGAATCTTCAAGCAAGTCCAGTTGCTCTCTTTTACCACCCACAGTAATCGTCATTTAAACTCGTTTTTGTGCAATATTTCGTTTGGAAAACAGTTTTCAAAATGGCAGCACTGACACCTGACTGACACTTCACGTTTCAAAGTCTTGCACAAGTCTCGTGAAGATTGCACAGATAAGTGACGCCTGCCGTCGACCAAACGAACTAAACTCAACATGGCTAAAAACCGACTGGGCCGATAAGTATAATATTTAATTGCAATTAGTTGCCAATACGAGTCACGATATAAGGTTACTAAAAGCGAAAACATAATTGAATAACACGTTAATTAATAAATAAAGTAAGTTTAAAAATGACTTCAGTTCTCCTTTAAGTAATAAAAATACATATTCTGTCAACACGTTGTATTTTTGTCACAATGCTTACAAAACCTAATGCCTCTGAAGCAACCTATTGGATTTACTGATGAGGTTGTAGAACCTGTAGAATAAACACCTGGTAGAATGTTACAAAATGAAATGCAACTGAATTGACAAAAAAAAAAGAGCCATCATCTTTTTTTTTTTAATTTTAACACTCATACCCACCCCCACAAAGCAGCACGGTCATGTTCTGACCCAGCTCTGGCAGTGTGCACACATGTATGTGTATGTTAATCAGGAAGACAGTGGAATAGCTGTAAATGCAGCTTGCTCAGAAAATAAAAATGACAATCCAACCTGCTTAAAACCCAGGTCCACACCTCGAGCTTAAAGGTAGACAGCCTTCCAGATTTTTCAAGTGTAGATCATAAAATGAATTTTCCTGACACCCAATTATTTTTGTTTAGTGGACCAAAAGCTACTGAATTCGAATCACAGACTTCCAATTTTATTAGTTTAAAAAAAAATAGAACAATTAATGACTTTAGAGCCATGTGGCCCTAAATTCTCATCTCATTATCTGTAGCCGCTTTATCCTTTTCTACAGGGTCACAGGCAAGCTGGAGCCTATCCCAGCTGACTACGGGCGAAAGGCGGGGTGCACCCTGGACAAGTCGCCAGGTCATCACAGGGCTGACACATAGACACAGACAACCATTCACACTCACATTCACACCTACGGTCAATTTAGAGTCACCAGTTAACCTAACCTGCATGTCTTTGGACTGTGGGGGAAACCGGAGCACCCGGAGGAAACCCACGCGGACACGGGGAGAACATGCAAACTCCGCACAGAAAGGCCCTCGCCGGCCACGGGGCTCGAACCCGGACCTTCTTGCTGTGAGGCGACAGCGCTAACCACTACATCACCGTGCCGCCCGGCCCTAAATTCTCCGCTATTTTATTCCTGCTTCACCATGACGCAATTCAAGATACTACATCATGCATCACGTAGTAGGTTTTCCCTGTTCATGCAAGGCATTGTGGGATACAAATTTGAAACAGAAGAGAAAAATGGAGGACGTGAGTGTGCGAATGAAATGTGAAAGACCAACTACAGTAACGGAAAGCAAGAAGAAAAAACGTTATGTTATTTATGAAGGAAAGGAAACGCAGGACCAAACTAATAAATATCAGCGCTCAGCGAGCACCTCGGTATGATCAGCTGTTCATTTAGCGACAGAATGATGGAACTGTCAGTGCACGCTCAAAGGTAAACCTGTAGATGGCAGTAATCCAACACTCACTGTGGATGCCAGCTGTCATAAAACCCAAAAGAAGAAGACGGTGAACCTGCGCATGTGCACACGGACTTCCTCTGTCTGTTTGACTGCGCAAAGCAAGCGATTTCATGCACATAATTTGCTCAATCCCCTCAAATTAAATAACTTCCCAGCCACATACAGAAATAAACATATGTGACCCCTCACCGAATCCAGGGACACATGTCGGCCGAAACGAATCCGAGATAATCGCAAAAGAAGCATTTTTTTTTTTTAATTTGTGATTTTTGTTTTTTTTCCATCATGTGCAAGTTGAGATCTTGAAGAATGCAATCAGTATTTCAGATAATAGATTGTTTTGTTGGAAAAGCATACATTTTTTGTTGCAAATTGTCTCGTTTTTGTCAGGACTGTAGCCTGCTGGGGGGTGTGGGTAAATTACCATATGGGCCATTCACATGATGATTTAAGTCTTTTTTTTTTTTTCGCGAATCAGCTGTATGATACGAGCTGAGCTCGTGGCTACTTAAGCTGCATACAGGCATGTAATTTCACTATGGAATGAGGAAGCTAAACAGAGCGCAGAGGAGCTGAAACACCGCGAAGCAAACAGACACACGGTTTTTACATCGGAGATCACCATTTCAAGCAAAAAAAACCCCACCAAAAGGAAGCTAGGATTACTTTCCATCGGAGGCATTGGTGTGTGCAAGGCGCCGTTTCTCTTTCTGATGGGGTAAGTTTATTAATCTAAGGCTGTGTGGTTATTTTTGCATGTAACGGAGATTGTTGTGGTTTGGTTAAGCCTAGGTCACAACCGGACGTACGGTTTTTTGGCCGTGTGATTTTTGGCGTTTCCCAAATCGCTGCGTTGTTTTTTTTTTTTTGTTCACGGAGAAAGACGCGCGTTGGCTGTAAGTTTGTCTTGCAACCTGAAAAAAACGTAAGCACCCGTAGAGTTTGTTTGACATGACAAAGAACCTCTGCGGCCGGTCTGCGGCTCGAAAATCAGCACATCACACGCGTGCTCTCGTGCGTGTCACACGTGCGCTCTCGTGCGTTTCTTGCGTTTTTTGCATGTAGACCGGCCGTAGGAGCAAGTACGGCCGGTTGTGACCGAGGCTTTACATGAAACTAGTGTTGTGTTAGTTGTTATCATCGTGCTATCTTTCTTTCTTACAGTGTGAGTAATTTTTCAACCACAAAACGTTAAAGTATACTTTAGGACTTATTTTTGTACTTCATAATTGTGTTGGGCATACTTTGCATGGAAGGAAAATTGACGTGGTGATCTTTGTTTACATGAAAGTGGCATCGTGCTAGCTAGTAAGGGGTAGGGCTTTCCTTAATGTCATGCAAATGAGCACCATTATGTGCCCGCCCTGCACCCAGAGTAGCTGAGATGGAAAACTTTGAGGGCGATTTTCTCCCTTTCCTGTTTTAAGAGGTATACACTTTCAAAAGGTCACACATTCTTCAAATATTGTCAGATCTCCACATGGAAGGCATCATTGGAAAGCTTAGAAACTGTACTTTCTGAATCTGTCAATAACTCTAAATGCCCCTGGGCAGACATGTGCCCCTGGATTCTGGATTTGAGCACATATATCACACTGACCAAATTTCAGAGGGAACTAAATTTCACCGATTTTATTAACTCAAAAGACCATCTAGCTGTAATAACTACCCAATACCACCACTGCTTTAAGCCAGATAAAAATGCAAAATGGCAAGACTTTGACATCAAAACAAAAATCTTCCAACAAGCTGCTTCATAGTAACGAGTAACGAGGACCTTGACAGAAATGTACTGGCGTGAAAAGCATGCTATTTCTTTTTCAAATGTAGTGAAGTTAAAGTCATAAGTTTAAGAAAAATACTCAAGTAAAGTACAGATACTCAAAAAGTGTACTTAATTACAGTACTCAAGTAAATGCACTTCGTTATTGTCCACCTCTGTTCTTGGGTGACTTTATTGCCACTCCTGATACAAAAATTCAGTCAGCTCAGCTTTGTTTGATGGCTTGTTGCCATCCAGCTTCCTCTTGATCACATCCCAGAGGTTTTCAGTGGGGAGCAGGTCTGGAGATTGGCTTGGCCATGACAGGATCTTGACCTTGTGGTCCTCCATCCACACCTTGATTGACTTGGCTGTGTGGCATGGATCATTGTCCTGCTGGAAAAGCCAATCCTCAGAGTTAGGGAACATTGTCAGAGCAGCAGGAAGCATTTGGCTGCTGTCTACTCTCCCTGGAGGATATTGACATAACACGCTGCCTCAGAAAAGCTCGCAGCATCCTCGAGGATGTGTCACATGCCGGACGCCACCTATTCGAAATGTTGCCTTCTGGAAGGTGTTTCAAGGCAATAAAAACACGAATGAAAAAAAATCCAATTTTATTTTATATAAAAATAAATTTTATATTAAAAAAAGAATATATATATATATATATGCACTACCAATCCAATAATTCCACTCAATCTCGTCATACATTGCTTATATCATCTCATGTACTACTCGATTTAATGGAATGATTGTTTATTATATATATATATATATATATATATATATATATATATATATATATATATATATATACACACACACACACACATACATACATACAGTCCAGTTCTCGGTAATGTCACTGTTGTCCCATATTTTCTCCACTTCTTGATGACTCTCTTCACTGTGCTCCATGGTATATCTAATGCTGTGGAAATGTTTGTGTACCCTTCTCCTAACTGATACCTTTCAACAATGAGATCCCTTTGATGCTTTGTAAGCTCTCTGTGAACCTGTGGCGGGGGATTCAGACCATCACAGACTACAAGCCCTCGCCGCAGACCTGTGACAACTCCACGTCTCTGCTGAATCAGTTGAATGACTTCTTCGCTCACTTTGAGGCAGACAACAGCACCACGGCACAGAAGACCCCACCACCTCCCGGTGACCAGGTGTTGACGCTGTCCCCAGACAGCGTGAGGAGAGCTCTCAGGACGACAAATGCACGAAAAGCCCCGGGTCCTGATAACATTCCTGGTCGTGTCCTGAGAGACTGCGCCGAGGAGCTCACAGATGTCTTTACAGACATCTTCAACATCTCATTGAGCCAGGCTGTTGTCCCCACGTGCCTCAAAGCCTCCACCATCATCCCTGTCCCGAAGAAGCCGTCTCCCTCCTGCTTCAATGACTACTGCCCTGTTGCACTCACTCCCATCCTCATGAAGTGCTTCGAGGGGCTAGTCATGCGGCATATCAAGTCTGCCCTCCCCCCTGCCCTGGACCCTTTCCAGTTTGCATATCGGTCCAATTGTTCGACCGATGACGCCATCTCCACTGCCCTCCACTCAGCCCTCACCCACCTGGAGACAAAAGACTCGTATGTCAGAATGCTGTTCATAGACTTTAGCTCAGCATTCAACACAATCATTCCTCAGCAGCTCATTCATAAACTGGACCAGCTGGGACTCAACACCTCCCTGTGCAACTGGCTGCTGGACTTCCTGACAGGGAGACCACAGGCTGTACGGGTCGGCAGCAACTCCTCCAGCACCATCACATTGAACACGGGGGCCCCCCAAGGATGTGTGCTAAGCCCCCTCCTCTTCACTCTGCTGACCCACGACTGCACACCAACATCCAGCTCCATTATCTTCATTAAGTTTGTGGATGACACAACTGTGGTGGGTCTCATCAACAATGGCGATGAGACAATCTACAGGAGTGAGGTGAGCCGCTTGGCCATGTGGTGCAAGGACAACAATCTCCGCCTGAACATGGAGAGGACAAAGGAGATTGTTGTGGACTTCAGGACAGCACACACCCAGCATGCTCCACTATCTACTGACGGTGCTGCAGTGGAGAGGGTGAGCAGCACCAAGTTTCTGGGTGCGCACATCTCTGAAGACCTGTCCTGGAGCAACAACACCGCATCACTGGCCAAAAAAGCCCAACAGTGTCTGTACTTCCTCCACAAACTGAGGACAGCAAGATCCCCGGCCTCCATCATGCACACATTCTACAGAGGCACCATCGAGAACATCCTGACCAGCTGCATCACCGTGTGGTATGACGCCTGCACCATGTCCTACTGCAAGACTCTGCAGCGCATCGTGAGAGCAGCTGAGAGGATCATTGGTGTCTCTCTCCCTTCCCTAATGGATATTTATAACTCCCGCCTCACCCGCAAAGCCATCAGGATTGCAGGTGGCCCCACCCACCCATCTCACAGCCTCTTCAGTCTGCTGCCGTCGGGGAGGAGACTGCGGAGTCTCCGGGCCAAAACCAGCAGGCTCAAGGACAGTTTCTTTCACCAGGCAGTCAGGAGGCTCAACTCCCTCCCTGTTCTGCTCCTCCTCCCCCCTCTGCCCCCTGCCACAGATTCTGCCCGCACACCCCCCTGCCCCCCCTTCAGCATCTGACATCATGTCACCCTCACAGTCCCCCCCAACACACACACACACACACACACACACACACACACACACACATACTCTCAACGTTCATTAACACTCTGAACTCAGGGACTGCACATTTCACTTTACCTCGCTTATTTGCACTATTCCGCACTACCTCACCTTAACAGCTATTAGTTTTATTGTTTATACTGCTTATTTCATGTTTACCTGCTATACCTCAGTGCCCTTGACTGTTTATTTGCACCAATTTACGTGTGTGTGTGTGTGTGTGTGTGTGTGTGTGTGTGTGTGTGTGTGTGAGTGTTTAGTCTATGTCTAGTTCTTATCTAGAGTGTTTATACTGTTTATACCGTTTGAGTGTTTAGTCTATGTCTAGTTCTTATCTAGTGGTTATACTGTTTATATTGTCTGAGTGTTTAGTCCATGTCTACTTCTTATCTAGAGTGTTTATACTGTTTATATTGTTTTTTTTTCAATTATTCTATTTTTATTTTTATTTATTGCATTGCCAGCGGCACGGTGGTGTAGTGGTTAACGCTGTCGCCTCACAGCAAGAAGGTCCTGGGTTCGAGCCCCAGGGCCGGCGAGGGCCTTTCTGTGTGGAGTTTGCATGTTCTCCCCGTGTCCGCGTGGGTTTCCTCCGGGTGCTCCGGTTTCCCCCACAGTCCAAAGACATGCAGGTTAGGTTAACTGGTGACTCTAAATTGACCGTAGGTGTGAATGTGAGTGTGAATGGTTGTCTGTGTCTATGTGTCAGCCCTGTGATGACCTGGCGACTTGTCCAGGGTGTACCCCGCCTTTCGCCCGTAGTCAGCTGGGATAGGCTCTAGCTTGCCTGCGACCCTGTAGAAGGATAAAGCGGCTAGAGATAATGAGATGAGATGAGATATTGCATTGCCTGTTTGCACCGTGGGTCAGAGAGGACTGAAATTTCATCTGTGCTGTATGTCGAGCATGTATAGCATATTTGACAATAAAGTTGACTTGACTTAACTTGACTTGAACTTTATTTGGGGTTAATCAGAGTAATTTTAATTGATGGCAGACCCAAAAAGACTGAATGCTGTAATTAAATCAAAAGGTGCTTCAACAAAGTATTAGTTTAAGGGTGTGCACACTTATGCAACCAGCTTATTGTACGTTTTTTATTTTTTATGTTTTTCCTCCTAACAGATTTGTTTGTTTTTCAATTGAATTGTACAGGTTATAGGTCACATTAAAGGTGGGAAAATTTTGAAATTATTTATCTTGGTCTCATTTTTTTTTTTTACATCAGAAAAAACAATCATTTTAACAGGGTGTGTACACTTTTTATATCCACTGTAACTTTGATGGAACCATGATTATTAAATCAAGAAAATACCTGGTTACATTGTGAACAGTGAACAGTGATCTGTAATGGAAATGGATGCGTTATGTCTATAAATGTCTATATCTTTACCCTGCCATCTGATAAACACTATACTGTACATATTAAATCAGCCTGTTCTTCTGTTTCATAAATGATTTGTGTACAAATGGTGCTACTGGACCAAATACACTAATTGTGTGCCAGGTTTTGGATGTCAAATACAGACAGTAAGTTTTTCAGAATTTTGACTATAAATTTTAATATCTCTCTCATGCAATTTAATTAAAAGCCAAAGAAAGAGCTTTTTTTCCCTTTTAAGTTAAGCCTCTGAATCTCAGCCGGTTTGAGAAGCAGGACAGAAGAGGGAAGCAGTGTGGAAAGACTTCGTCTTGATAAGGCACTGAGAGTTTGTACAAACACAGCTTTTCTCCACAAAGAGAATCATTCCTAAAACAGAAGCTTACTGCTGAGGATAGATGATTCATTTTCAAGAAATACAGCTTGTGATTGACAAGGAGAATTTCCTCGAAACCATGTCAATGACTGGCGCTAGAGGAGAGTGCAGCTATGTGGTCCTGAAATATTCAGGCCCTGATTCACCAACCTCCCGTATAATGACAGCTCATTTGCGACTACAAGAAGATACACTGTGCATGTTCCAGGTGACATTCTTTACAAAGAATAATTGTGTGACTCGTGTGAAGTATAGCGTGTCTTTCTGTATCTGCTATTTCATCTTGATAGCTGTGGCGAGAAAAGGTCTCACAGAAGCATCAAACTGAGACTAAACCTTGATAGCGGTTTGAGTAGGACACAGATTTAAAGGCGCATTGAAGAATAAAATATAAACCCAAAAGAAGGGTGTGTTTTCTTTTCTGGAGGTATGTATGAATGAAAAGATTTTCACAGTTTCTTTTTTGGTATCAGATCCGCAAACAGTAATTATTTGGTATCAAATCGCAAACAGTTATTCATTTGTTGTAGGTCAAGACATCATCCATACACACATCCACACCTTGGGCAATTTAGTTCAGCCAATCTACCCACTGGCATGCGTTTGGGAGGTGGGAGGAAACCAGAGAACCCTGATGAAACTGACACAGGCATGGAGAACATGTGACAAACAGTAACCTGAGCTCAAGATATAACCAACCTGGATCTCTGGAGCAGTGAAATCAACTTTCCTGTAGTAATACCGTCATCATTTTAAGATCCCGACAACATTATAATCCTCACGGATAAATTTTCCAATGATTAAAACATACTGAACATTACAAATTTGTCTGCATGTACCAGAACTGGACTTCTGCAAATGTAATACCTGTGAAACCTTCTGTGAAATAAACTCTGAGAGTCCTAAAAGAACTCTCTGGTTTAGTAAATCACACTATGGGTGTTAAATCAATCCATTTGTATTGACTTTCCTTTGCATTTTACACTTTTAATGTAGAAAAGCATCAAATTGCAAATCCATTAAGGCAAATATGCAAAACTGGGTAACACATTACTACTGTATTTCTGAAAGCCACAATCCTCCTGTAAAACCTGTTCCATGATTAGCTCATTCGGCTGCAGGCCAGGCCGGATGAGCTTATCCGATCACACGTTGTCCGTCCGTCCGTCTGTCGTCCGTCCACAATTTACAAAAATTGCTACTCTTTGTCGAGATGGTAACGCCACCTGTCATATTTGCAATTTTATGAGCGTTTGAAAATTTTGGGTGACTCGTCACATGAAACGCTACTCTTCGTAAACTGCTGGGATGTTTTCACTGAAACTCACCCAGAAGACTCTAAAGACATATTCCAACAATAGTTGTTTACCAGGTGGTGCCACCTACCATGGATGAGGCTACAAAGAGGTCACGTACAATTTCACGAAAATCGCTACTCCTCCCACAGGATTGACTGGATTTCAAACTCACAAACAACAGTGGCTGGTATGAGCTACAGCTTCACTGAAGCCGGGTTTTGTTTTTGTTTTTTTTTGCATGTGTTATCAAGTCTGTTTGTGATTTTACACACAGACATGCCTTTAATAAATCAGGACCTCAGGGTTTTATTGTTGTTTTGATTGTTGTATTAAGCTCCCTTTTTGGATCAAAACTGTGTGGCTGTGTAACAAATAGGCACAGCATTTATATTAGTGTGCTATATTAGTATATTAGTACACTATAACCATGCTATAATAAACTCTTTTACTACGATCTTTCACATATAACAAACTAAGTTTGTGTCCTCTGCTTTTAGTGACAATAAGTCAGAGTTTTCAAAAAATAAAAACATCACTGTGTCATGTCCAGGCACATTGGCGCTCCAAGCGTGCAGTGTCATTAGGACTAATTTCAGTACTATGCACCTGTTCTGGATTCGAGCACAATCACAGCGCATGCTTATAAGGACTTGCTAAACACACAGACTTAGCAAAGTATACGCGCTGTACCGAATGTCTCACATTACCAAGCCTTATATCTGTGTGTTGCCTTTCTGGTTTTGATTTTGTTTAGTGTATCTGGACTCTGCCTTTCATCTTTGTCTCCACCATTCTGTTTGTGCCTCTCGTGACCATTGCCCGTTTCATGACCCTGCTGCTTTTGTCTTCTGTTTTTGACCTGTTTGCCTGCCTGTTTGTAAATAAATAAACAAACATGACACAATGAGCCATGCACACCTCTTTCCACCAGAAACAAACAATAAAGGCCCCATCACACTTATTCAGAATTAGCAGGAATCAAGCAGAACCAGCCGGAATGAAATATTTTTCAAAATTCGTGCCACATTCGGGCGGGAATTTCAAACTGACCAACATTCTTACAGCTTTGTAAGAATGCCGTTCGAATACTTAGAATGCGCTTTGAACCCGCCTCAAATGATTCTTGCACATTCTGGGTGTATTAGCTTTCAAATGCAGTTCAAATGTAGTTGGAACACAGTAGGAATACCTAGAACGCTGTTAGAATGCAGTAAGAATATTAAGAATGCACTTTGAATACCGTATGAGTGCGGTTTGATTGCTGCCCGAATACCACTCGAAGGATGCTGCCTCGAATGCTGTACGAATTCACCTCAAATGCAGTCAGAACACTCCTGGAATAGCCGCCGAATATGTTTTGAACATCTAAGAATTCAAAGAGAATGCAGCTCGAATACTTAGAATGTACTTTGAATGTGCTTAGAATGTAACACGAATGTCCTGAGTGTACCAAGAATGCTACGGGAATGTTCCCCGATAGGGTATAAAACGCTGCCGAATCTAGCATTTTCATCAGTCTCAGCCCAGACACCATAGAGTATGGACCCCATGGACCATGTTGCTTTGTTCCAGATTGCTGTCCTCCAGCAAGACCTGCTTGAAAGAGATGTGGAGGAGGCTAGGAGAAGAAACATTAGGAGGAGAAAACCCAGAAGGTATCAGACCCAACCATGGCCGTGGCCAGTGGTGGAGTTCTTGACCTTGGTGGCATGACGTGAGAAACTTGGGAAACTTTTTAAACTTTTTAAAACAATGGACAAAAGGTTGATGTTGAGCAGGCGACTCCTCAATGCAGACTGAAGTTCCAGCAGCAGCTAGCCATGTTTTTACTGTATGCGATTCGGTGGTGTTCTGAATTACGTCCGGACTCATCCGAGTGGCAATCGGGACGTTCCAACTGCATTCGAGATGTATTCAAGCGGCGATCGAAATATTCAGATGGCATTCGAAGTGCATTCCAGCTGAACTATTTTAATATCGAAATAGATTCCGGCAGCAATCGAGATGCACTTGAGGTGCATTCCGGCTCATTCGAGGCACATTTGGGACATTCTGGCAGGATTTGAAGTGGCTTGCCATTTTGATTTTTCCCTCGAATGCGATCAGAATGTTTGGAATGCCGTAAGAATATTTAGAATGAAGTCAGAATGCAGTTAGAATACACTTCGAATGCCATTCGATATTTCTCCTCTTCGAATGCACCTCGAATGTTTTGAGCATGAGCAAAACATTCGGGCCGGCCATAAGAATGGGCCGAAATGTTTGGAATGCACTCAGAATGCAGTCAGAATTTTTAGAATGCACTTCGAATATCCCGGAATATACGAATAATTTTCATTCCAATGGCATTCTGGCTTATTCCATCTCTAGTGTGACTAATCTATAAGTAATCAAGTCCACATTCGAGTTAACAATACATGTTAACGCCATGAAACAAAGGCTTAACGAGCCTCACGTAAGCCTAGGTCAGAACCGGACGTACGATTTTTTGGCAGTGCGATTTTTGGCGGTTCCCAAATCGCTGCGTTTTTTTTGTTCATGGAGAAAGACGCACGTTGGCCGTAAGTTTGTCTTGCAACCTGAAAAAACCGTAAGCTCCCGTAGAGTTTGTTTGACATGACAAAGAACCTCTGCGGCCAGTCTGCGGCCAGTCTACGGCTCGAAAATCAGCACGTCACACGTGCGCCCTCCGTGAGTTTCTTGCGTTTTTTGCACGTAGACCGGCCATAGGAGCACGTACGGCCGGTTGTGACCGAGGCATTAGGTGCCGATCGTGAACAATTATTGAGAATGGTGATCAAAGGATTGATAAAAAAGGATGAAATGACTGCTGATATGCTAAACTTAACACGTAAGCGTACCAGTGGTGCGACATAAATGACATCAGTGATTTGCAACACATGAATGAACTGAATGGTGAAGATTTAGAAAACATAGCAAGTCAGCGGGTGGATATTGACAACGATACACCAGTAACCTGCGTCATTTCCATAACAGACAAAGAAATCATCGCCTCCGTTTGTGATCCTTTAACTCAGTCAGTGAACTGTGATAGTGACTCAAAAGGAGAAATTCGTGATCAGGAGAATGTGCCTAAAATTTCGGATATAACATGACAAGTGGGTCCATTTCAGTATTACGAACTTTTCAGTTAAACGAACTATCTGGATGTCGCCCAAACAAGGAATTCATTATAGCGGGATTGCCTGGGAATACCAGGTCTTAGCGCAGGAAGGACTTTGACTTTGACTATGTTCTGTATATATGGCAGAATTGACAATAAAGTCAATAATAAATAATAATCAGTTGAATTTATATAGCGCCTTTCTCATACCCAAGGTCGCTTTTACAATTAGGGGGGAAAAATAAGTCCACCAAAAGAAGGTCAGGATGTCATTCCAATGGCGTAGCCACCACAGTCCCACCAAAAGGCACATGAAGATAAGTCCAACACTGCCTGCACAGCTGCCGCACGCCGGTGGGCAATATTGCTTGGAACACCGCGCCAAGCAGAAAAGCAAATACCCTGTCCACACTAGGGATTTTGTACCAATACGAAACTACTTTTGTACCGCAACACCTGTCCACACTAGCAACTATACCGGTACTGTAGCGGTATAACTGTATCGGTACGAAACCCACAAATGTATGGGTTTCGTACCGGTACAGTACCGGTACTGTAGCGCTTCGCTATAGTGTGGACAGATGAAGCGGCTCTGTATCGATACAAATATAATGCGCAAGCGCAATGAACCATTCCTACGTCTTCCGGGTTATTCATACAATACAATACAATACGCCCGTGCTTTCCAGCTGTAAATAAAACGTCAAAATGGCTCAAAACGACCGTGGAGCTACATGGAGCAAAGAAAGGGGGGAGAAAGGGAGAGGGGGAGGGAGGGAGGGGGAAAGAGGGAGGAAGAAAGGAGGAAGAGGGGAAAAGGGAGAGAAAGGGAGAGGAAGAGAAGGAAAGAGGGAGAAAGGGAGGGGGGAGAAAGGGAGATTCGTTTGTTTCTTTCTCAACTGCCTCGCGCGTTTTATACGATTCGACTGAATAAATGACCACCAGAAATACAGACTGTACACTGACAACAAAAAGCACACACACGTCGTTTCATCCGCCATATTCTCAGAAGGAAGTTACTCGGTAACCACGGAAACATTTCGCGCACGCGCATTTCAACTTACGTGAAAGAAAACCGCAAACATTTCTCGCTAGTGTGGACAGATGCACTAAACTGTACCGGTATACTTTGTATCGATACAGTTATACCACTTTCGTACCGGTATAAGTGTGAACACAGCAAAAGACGCATAGAGCGCTGGACAACCCAGATCAACAAGCTCACTGCAGTCCATAGTGAGAAGGACAGGCATCACCAACGGCGAACCAAGGCCTGGAGGGAACTGACGCCCAAAACTGGGTCCGGAGCTACACCACAACCGGCGGACAAAACACTCAAACAAAAAACAAACATCAAACTACACAGACACAAAAAAGCAAAACAAAAGGGAAAATAAAATAAAATAAAAAGCTCCGGTAAGAAGCGGCAGCCAGAATGTGCACAGCGTACTCTCACCCGGAAACGGAAACCAAGTTGACTTGAACTTGAACACCACGAAAAACAAATATAATTTATTGGATAGTTTAATTGTCGGGCGGCACGGTGGTGTAGTGGTTAGCGCTGTCGCCTCACAGCAAGAAGGTCCGGGTTTGAGCCCCGTGGCCGGCGAGGGCCTTTCTGTGCGGAGTCTGCATGTTCTCCCCGTGTTCGTGTGGGTTTCCTCCGGGTGCTCCGGTTTCCCCCACAGTCCAAAGACATGCAGGTTAGGTTAACTGGTGACTCTAAATTGACCGTAGGTGTGAATGTGAGTGTGAATGGTTGTCTGTGTCTATGTGTCAGCCCTGTGATGACCTGGCGACTTGTCCAGGGTGTACCCCGCCTTTCGCCCGTAGTCAGCTGGGATAGGCTCCAGCTTGCCTGCGACCCTGTAGAAGGATAAAGCGGCTAGAGATAATGAGATGAGATGAATATTATAAGCACCTTTCTAGACTTTCCAAGAACAATTACCTGCCAACAATACAAGTTCTTTTGAGGACTTGAAATGAGTACTTAATAATCATACAGTATATTTGTTTTATCCCATTAAATATGTTAGAACAAGTGGCGTTTATTCAGGATATTATCACTTGCTAAAATATTTTAATTTCACCAATCAAACCCAGATTAATTTTGATTTCTTTGTTTTTATATTGTAGGGAATATTTTTTTTTCTCTTGCATTCCCGAGCTGTCATTTGAGCTCAGGTAGCTGTACTTTAAGGTTGACTATGACACGAGAGGTGTATGTTTTTTTTATTTCTATAAATGACCACTAGATAGCACTGGAGGTGAGCATAATAATCACTACTGCTGTTTCTGTCTTGGTGACTCATACTCAGATTCTGCCTACACTCTCACTCTCTCTCTCTGTCTTGAGCACTTATATAGATATCGAACGCCCACTCTAACCCCCCTTCTCTCTCTCTCTCTGTATCTGAAAACACTGCAGTTCGGCTTTGCGTGCGTGCTTAAAAGCACCTGCTATCCACTAATTCCCACTCGCCTCTATCTAAAGTCGTGCCATCATCAGCTATAATTACTGTACCTAAAACATCGACTAAACATGGCTATCGCAAACGCAACCCCACAAACTCAGCAAACGAGTTCATTAATCTCATTCAGTTGTGTTTATTTAACAAAGCATGTATTTCACAGCATTGATTTCATCAGTTAGAGAATTACTTTGACATTAAAGCCTGATAAAATATTAAGAATATGACTTGGGAAGTTGCACATGTCAGTGTTCTCCTACACACTTCAGGTGGATTTACACACAGTTTGGGTGCTTGAGGCTGTGTGCCATGGTGATGGAATGTAATAACTCATTTAGAAATTAAACATACGAGTGTTTCCAACTTCTAGAATAAATTTCCTGTCTGAAGGAATCATGCAATAAATCATGAATGAATCACGAATATTGTAAATCTATAACTTGAATTTCATCTCTAGGCTTCCGATGTGACGTTTTTACAAATTACGAGTTACATATTCAGATTATACTTCACATCTAATTTCATGACTTTACAGCATACCGCCCCCTCATCTTCCTAGAGCAGAGGTCTCGTCTCATCTCATCTCATTATCTCTAGCCGCTTTATCCTGTTCTATAGGGTCGCAGGCAAGCTGGAGCCTATCCCAGCTGACTACGGGCGAAAGGCGGGGTACACCCTGGACAAGTTGCCAGGTCATCACAGGGCTGACACATAGACACAGACAACCATTCACACTCACATTCACACCTACGCTCAATTTAGAGTCACCAGTTAACCTAACCTGCATGTCTTTGGACTGTGGAGGAAATCGGAGCACCCGGAGGAAACCCACGCGGACACGGGGAGAACATGCAAACTCCACACAGAAAGGCCCTCGCCGGCCACGGGGCTCGAACCCGGACCTTCTTGCTGTGAGGCGACAGTGCTAACCACTACACCACCGTGCCACCCTGGCAGGGGTCTCAAACTCCAATTTTTAATGCACTATCTATTTGCACCAATAATCTAAAGTTTGAAAGTAGACTAAGAAAAAGAACTGCTAACAGAAACTACGTGATAATTATTAAACTGATGAAAGTATTTTTTTTAATGTATGTCTGTTTTTCAAATATTGAAACTAGACTATATATCTCATATGGGCTTATTTCTGTTCAGAACATACATGTCTTTCGTCTCTGATCTCTCATGTCTCCACACTCCATCAGCTTTTTTCTTCACTGGGAATAATGTTCTGGGATGTGGAGTCAATTACTGAATCACAATAAAGGCCAAAACGCTGCACGTTTCACAATCTTCTTTCAGACTCACGTCTGAGCTGCAACAATTGGCACTGACTTTAACCAGCATTTGTGTGAAATGCAATGCCCACATGTGCTGTAAAGTGGCAGTCAAGATAGTGTGAAAATGTTGAGTAACAGGTACTACGGGTCATTTCAGTATTATTTTTTGCAAGTTCACAGCACCAAATGAAATAACTCAGTGGGCTATGTTTGGTCTGTGAGACTTGATTTTGGCAGCTTTGCTCATCCACCTAGCCCCGCCTCCTCATCTCTGTATAGCTATCTGCCTAGCCCCACCCCCTCATCTCTCAATAGTCATCTCCCTGGCCCTGCCCTCTCACCTCTCGATATTCATCTACCTGGCCCCACCCCCTCATTTCTCAAAAGTCATTGACCTGGCCCTACCCCCTCATCTCTCTATAGTCATCTACCCGGCCTTGCCCCCTCATCTCTCTATAGTTGTCCAACTGGCCCCGCCATCTCATCTCTGTATAGTTGTCCACCTGGCCCCGCCCCCTCATCTCTATATAGTCACCCACCTGGCCTCACCCCTAATTTCGATAGTCATCCACTGGGTCTCACCCCTCATCTCTCTATAGTCATCCACCTGATCCCGCCCCATAATCTCTCTATCATCATCCAACTGGGCCCACCCCCTCATCTCTCTATCGTCATTCACCTGGTCTCACCCCCCCCACCCCCCCACCCCCGTCTCTCTATAGTCATACTCCCTCATCTCTTTATAGTTATCCACCTGGCTCCACCCCCTCATCTCTCAATATTCATCCACCTGGCCCCACCCCCTCATTTCTCAAAAGTCATTGACCTGGCCCCACCCCTACATCTCTCTATATCCATCCACCTGGTCTCACCCCCTCATCTCTCTGTATTCATCTACCTGGTCTCACCCCTTCATTTCTCCAAGGTTATCCACCTGGTCTCACCCCCTCATCTCTCTAAAGTCATCCACCTGGCCCTGCCCCATAATCTCTCTATCGTCATCCACCTGACCCCACCCCCAATCTGTCTATCGTCATCCACCTGCCCTCACCCCCTCTCTTCTCAAAAGTCATCGACCTGGCCTCACCCTCTCATCTCTCTATATTCATCCACCTGGCCCTACCCCCTCATTTCACTATAGTTATCCACCTGGCCCCACCCCCTCATTTCTCAAAACTCATCGACCTGGCTCTACCCCCATCTCTCTGTATACATCCTCCTGGCCCCACCCCTAAACTCTCTATAGTCACCTGGCCCACCCCTAATCTCTCTATAGTCATCCAGCTGGCCCCACCCCCTCATTTCTCAAAAGTCATCGACCTGACCCCACCCCCTCATCTCTCTATATTCATCCACCTGGCCCCAGCCCCTCATTTCACTATAGTCATCCACCTAGCCCTACCCCCTCATTTCTCAAAAGTCATCGACCTGGCCCCACCTCTATCTCTCTATATACATCCACCTGGCCCCACCCCCTCATCTCTCAACAGTCATTCACCTGGTAACCACCCCTGATCTTTCTATAGTCATCCACTGAAACAGACATGATAATTGTAAAGACAAAGTTAGGATTTGTTTCTGTAATATGAAGCTAGCACTTGTGAAGCTACAGTGACAAATGTATGGATCTGATTATGGATTTTACGCATCAATGAATAGAAACCTGAGCTACATTATTATGGATTTATGAACCATATATCAGACCACATTTCTCTCCAATCAAAACTAATAGAAAAAAATCACCGTACTACAAAATAAAACTTAGAAGAATAGTCTAAATTACATTTTACCATGAAAATGACATTCTGCCTATTATGATGAGTAGAAAAGATTCCTCTCTAGCATGGTTTCAGCTTTATGGTATTTCTAGATCTCAAACTATTTGTTCTAGTGTGAGGATATGTTTCTGGATCGAGACTACAATAGCATATCTTTAAATGACTATGGATAAGGGCTTCTGCTAAATGCTAGACATGTAAATGTATGAGAGTCATGATCATAATTTCAGTCACTATCATCAGACCCTGGGCATAATGCAATCATCCACTTCTATAGTTTGTTGGGTTACCAATGTCATATTACTGTACTTGTTTTATATGGTCCATCAAACTTTAATGTGCTATAATCCATTTTATAGATAATAAAGTAACTCACAGAGCGCGAGAGAGAGAGACAATGAGAAAGACCGAGAGAGAGAGAGACGGTGAGAGAAAGACAAAGAGAGAAAGAGAGACAGAGCAAGAGAGCGGCAATGAGAAAGACAGTGAGAAAGACAGAGACTGAGAGAGTGAAAGAGATAGAGAGTGAGACAGACAGAGTGAGAGAGTGAGAGAAAGAGAGAGAGAAAACCATTATCCAGAGGATACACGATAAAGGTGGAGCCAGTGGTACTCACCGACTGACGAAATTGCTGGGGAGGGGCAGTGGGCGGAGTTTCCATGCTTCTCTGCCTCACTGTGGCAAAGCTCTTTCTGCGAGCACGAGCGTGCTCTGTGGGGGAGAGAGAGAAAGAGAGAGAGAGAGAGAGAGAGAGAGAGAGAGAGAAATAATAAGCTAATTATTCTGTTAAAGGGACAAATAAACCCAGGACAGATGAACAGGATTTATGCTATTCAACAGATCCAAAAATAGCCCACACACACACACACACACACACACACACACACACACACACACACACACACACACACACACACACACAGAGCTCGTTTCTCCCAAATACCACTCACCCTAGATTTCCCTCAGGATTGACCAGACCTTAATATACAGTACGTGGATAAATGTTCATGAGAATATTGTAATGCAGGACTCACGCACCCTGAGGAGAACATCGAGAACCCTGAAGGGCTCTTGAGTTCTTCCTTCTGGGGAATTACAGTATATAGGTTCCTTATAGTCCTTATAGGTAGGTTCTTTGTTAAAGGAACAGTCCACCGTACTTCCATAATGAAATATGCTCTTATCTGAATTGAGACGAGCTGCTCCGTACCTCTCCGAGCTTTGCGCGACCTCCCAGTCAGTCAGACGCAGTCAGACGCGCTGTGACTCCTGTTAGCAATGTAGCTAGGCTCAGCATGGCCAATGGTATTTTTTGGGGCTGTAGTTAGATGCGACCAAACTCTTCCGCGTTTTTCCTGTTTACATAGGTTTATATGACCAGTGATATGAAAAAAGTTCAGTTACACAAATTGAAACGTAGCGATTTTCTCATTCATCTCATCTCATCTCATCTCATCTCATCTCATCTCATCTCATCTCATCTCATCTCATTATCTCTAGCCGCTTTATCCTGTTCTCCAGGGTCGCAGGCAAGCTGGAGCCTATCCCAGCTGACTATGGGCGAAAGGCGGGGTACACCCTGGACAAGTCGCCAGGTCATCACAGGGCTGACACATAGACACAGACAACCATTCACACTCACATTCACACCTACAGTCAATTTAGAGTCACCAGTTAACCTAACCTGCATGTCTTTGGACTGTGGGGGAAACCGGAGCACCCGGAGGAAACCCACGCAGACACGGGGAGAACATGCAAACTCCACACAGAAAGACCCTCGTCGGCTGCTGGGCTCGAACCCGGACCTTCTTGCTGTGAGGCGACAGCGCTAACCACTGCACCACCGTGCCGCCCCCATGCTCAATCAATATTCTAGAATTATTATAAAAGACCAGTGTTTTAACTACAGTCAGTCAGGCTTCTAGAATTATTCTAGCTGACCAGTCTTTCAGAATTACCACAGATGGCCAGTGTTCAAGCATTCTTACAACAGACCGGTGTTCTAGAAATTTTTTAACTGTCTGCTGTTTTAGAACAACAGTCAATAAAGGTTCTAGAATTATGACAACAGACAAATGCTTGAGGCAAATTTAAGTCAGTCAGGGTTCTAGAATGCCCGGCTGTAGAACTATGGAAAGTCCGCACTATAATGACAGGCGTACTAACACCTTCTGCGCGCTTCGGCAGCGCATTGATACGGAGCTCAGATATCAATGCGCTGCCGAAGCGTGCAGAAGGTGTTAGTATGCCTGTCATTATAGTGCGCACTTTCCATAGCATAGAAAATCGCCACGTTTCAATTTGTGTGACTGAACTTGTTTCATATCACTGGTCATATAAACCTATGTAAACAGGAAAAACGCGGAAGAGTTTGGTTGCATCTAACTACAGCCCCAAAAAATACCATTGGCCATGCTGAGCCTAGCTACATTGCTAACAGGAGTGACAGCGCGTCTGACTGCGTCTGACTGACTGGGAGGTCGCGCAAAGCTCGGAGAGGTACGGAGCAGCTCGTCTCAATTCAGATAAGAGCATATTTCATTATGGAAGTACGGTGGACTGTTCCTTTAACAGCTACAGTGGAGTGTAGGGAAACCCCCCACCCACACCCACACACACTCCAAGGGTTTGCTCCAGAATTATTGGCACCATCAGTAAGAATGTGTATAAAAGGTGATGAAAAACAAATCTTTCTGAGTTTAAACAGCTTCATCACACTGCAACACGGAATGAACTCATTTTTGTCGACATTTAAAAAAAATACTTCACATTTTTAATTGTTAAATCTACAATGACATTGATAACGTCTTTACATTTCCCATTTCTATAGAGCTGATGGTGTATGTATACATAATTTTATGTATGCAATTCATATATATATATTATATATATAAAATTATGTATACATACACCATCAGCTCTATAGAAATGGGAAATGTAAAGACGTTATCAATGTCATTGTAGATTTTTTTCCTCTACATCCGTCCCCCGCCTTCTTTCACTTTCCAGCCCTTTCTGTGTCTTTGCTTTTCTCTCCCACGCACCTTTTTTTTTACATAATTCCAGTAGTTCTCTCATTCTCTCTCTCTCTCTCGCCTCCCTTTTCACAGCTCCCCTCCCTTTAGCTGTCATGTCTTTTCCCTGCATATCCTGTCTTCAAATCCTCTGTCTAGAAAGAAAACCCATTCTAGTGTGCAAATCCAGACGACACTCACATTTCAATATCAAATGCGTTCGACATTTCTATAGGAACCCACACTGTTCATGTCTATGATCGTCCGTCATCCTTAATTACACATTATCATAGATCCAAAGTCAAAGAATACAAAAGAAACATTCCTAAATGTAAAATTTAAAGGGATTTTTTTGCAGGGCAAGGTTTTCAAGGAAATGAAATATGTGGAATAAAACTTAAAGAAAAGTAAATATCGGGTCAGGCTCAGACACAGAGACAGAGAGAAAAAAAATGATCATGTTCCTTATGTTCCACACTGAGTCATAAAGCAGAACAGGGATATACCAAATATACCAATATAGGAAATGAAATATGAGTCACACACACAATCAGCTAGGACCATTTTCGGATTTTCTTCTCCAAAACGCCTCTTCTTCTTCTTCCTCCTTTCTTCACGAACCTTCTCTCTGATTGATGCATAGGATACTTTTTTTTCTTCCTTTCTTTCTACTAGTTCACAGTATCAAGCTAAAGTCATGCTTCAGGTGCTTCAAGGAGAATTGACAGTTTTTCTTCAACTCCGAGCCAAAATTCGTAGAGACCTCATGGCCAGGTCCATGGTAAGAAATGAATCATTTTGATGAATCATCAGCATTTTTTCCAAGCCACAGGGTTTCATTTTTTGACACCACGCAATAGTTTGGGAAGAAGCAGGAAAGTGGATACTTTAATTTCTCCCACTATAAAGTCTTAAATTATATCACAATAGCTTTTTAAATTCATCCGAAACATCACAAAAAAGATGTTTCTACGATTAGAAATTTCCTTTTGGAGAGATTATTGTGAGTGGACAAACACAGGATGGTTGTGACTTCACTGGTTTTGCAGGAAATCTCATTGAAGTTAGACTTCCAATGGCAATAATTATGAAGAACCTATGAAGCCACAGTTAACGAAGCAGCTTTGGGGCCAAAGGGTTGCTGGTTTGATTCCCTGGTCCAGCAGGAATGGCTGAAGTGCCCTTGATCAAGGCACCTAAACCCCAGTTGCTCCCCAGGGTGCTCTGGGTATATTGTACGTTGCTCTGGATAAGAGCATCTGCTCAAATCCTATAATGTAATATCAGAAGATGCAAATGCAGGCTTTGCAGCTGGAGGATGTAGGGTGAAAGTGATGAGGATAAAGATATAGAATCTTCAGTAAGCCTTTTATCTCAGTCCTAGTGGTAGGTGGGTCAGGAGCCTATCCTGGGAACACAGACCGAGAGCCAAGAATACACCCTGGTCACATGCGGGGCATCACACACACGTACACACACACACACACACAAAGGCAAATGTAAGCTTTTCCTGGACAGCTTCTCAAAACTAGCTTTGAAAAGCCCCGATCATTCATAATCACTCAGAAGAGTAGAAAGACCTCAGCTCACCATCAAAGAAGTGGGCGGAGCAATAAACAGCCACGTGTGATACGTGAACTCAAATGTACTATTCTCTGATTAACTTTTTGATGTCGCTAATCAAACCCACCTCATTGTTAGCTCATCCGGCCAACAGGTGAAGAGTTTATGCCATCATGTGTTGTCTGTTGTTCGTCTGGCATCATCCATGTTTCAGGAAAATCGCTTTCTCTCTCTCAATTCTTCACTGATTTTTTTTTTTTTGGCAGGAAGGTAGGTCTGCCTGGGGTGCATATAGCTTCTACCCAAATTTGCATAATTTCAATTAATAATGAAGATATGGAGTAATTAAACCCTAACAAGCAGTCTCCACACAAATCGCTTCTTCTCCCTCAATTCTTCACCGATTTTGATTATTTCTGGCATGAAGGTAGGGGTACCTAGGGTGCATATAACTTCTATCTAGATTTGCTTAATTACAATTATTAATGAAGTTATGGACTAATTAAGCCTTAATGAGCAGTTCAACAAAAATCACTTCTTCTTGGTCAATTCCTCACGGTTTTGGATTCTTTCTGGCAAATAGGTCAGTATTCCTAGGGTGGATATAGCTTCTATATATAGCTTGTATATAGTGTATACAGCTTGTAACATTTATTGCACAAGGTGGCCCACTTTAGATCGTTCCTTCTGGACTAGACAGGGCCGGAGTGAGCTACACCATTATTGACAGTCTCGTTTTTGGTATTCTAGCTAATATGCATGTCTGTCGAAAGTGCTGGTTGAGACTTCAGTGTGATTTTTATTTGGTGTTGATGACAGACCAAGTTAAAAACTTGATGCAAAAATTCTCAGGTTTGTTTCGGTTCTCAGACTTGCACAGGATAGGTGTTGCATTTATTGGAATAACTTGTCCATTTTTTTGTCATTTGAGAAAAATGTTAATTACATACATCAATTTTTTGTTTGTTTTTGTTCAGTATGATTATATAGTATGTCTGAGTGAGAAAAAAAAGTTCATTTCCTTATAAAATTGCATTGTACCTGAGACTTTTTTTTTTAAAAGCAAAGGGTCGTATCACACCAAATATTGACTTTGTTTCATTTATTATGGCTTACTTATTATGGTTTATAGTATGTTTTTAATGTTGAAACATTTAATTTCATTATTTTTAAAGCCATTTTTGGTCGACAGCATTTCTTTATATGTGCCACAGACTTTTGCACAGTACTGTATATAAATATATATGAATATATAAAAATGTCCCAAAATAGCTCCAGGTCCAAAAGGATTAAATAAAAAAAGCAGCTTTGACCGAGTTAAGGATGATGTTGCTGTTTTTGCTGTGTCCTCTAAGAAGGATGAAACAGAATCACATCGTCCAGTAGGAAACATTCATCTGGAAGCATGTGAATCTGAATAAATGCTTGGTATGACGTACTATCTTACTGTACGTTCATGAGACTACAAGGTGATTCAACACTTTTAAATTACTGTACATTCAAACTTATAAAAGTTGAACACTCCAACATGGACTAAATTAACAACGTAGTTAGCAGTTAAAGTTAAATCTTAGAAATGCTGATTTTTTGTAAGAAACAGTTCCAGTGAATTGATATGAAAGAGTAAGCACCTCCAACCGACCAAGTCAACAAAACTATTTTAAAGACACAACAGTGAAGCGAAATACTTAATCTCATTTTTGATGTTCATCCAGCAGTTCAAAAACATGTCGAATATCATCCATGTTCATTACCCGCTTTATCTTGGTCAAGTTCATGTTAAACGACCACTAGAGAAAATGTGAAACTCCACATGAACAATAGGAAAGAGATCAGGAGGAATCAATGCTAATATTACTACCTCCGCCAACTGTGCTGAAGGAGGTTATGTTTTGGGGCTTTTCCCAACAGTGATGTAGTGGTTAGCACTGTCACCTCACAGCAAGAAAGTTCTGGGTTCGAGCCCAGTGGCCGATGGGGCCTTTCTGTGTGGAGTTTGCATGTTCACCCCATGTCTGCATGGGTTTCCTCTGGGTGCTCCAGTTTCCCCCACAGTCCAAAGACATGCAGGTTAGGCTAATTGGTGGCTCTAAATTGACCGTAGGTGTGAGTGTGAATGGTTGTTTGTCTGTATGTGTTAGCCCTGCGATGACCTGGCAACTTGTCCAGGGTGTACCCCGCCTCTCACCCATAGTCAGCCAGGATAGGCTCCAGCTTGCCCATGACCTCGCACAGGATAAGCGGTTATGGATAATGGATGGGCATAATGGCTGGATGGGCTTTTCCCAGCGTAATTCAAAAAGTAGTGAATAGATTTGGATGAAATTTGGTGGAAAGGTGGGCCATGGGCCAAGGAACAATTGGTCAGATTTTGATGCTCTCCACCCCTGGACATTGCCATCTCCCTGGGAGACATCTCTAGGCCTCCTTCACCCAGTGCGAAGAACCTGGGGGTTGTGTTCGACAACAAACTCTCCTCCTTAGCGAACATTGCTGCAGTGACCCGAATGTGTAGATTCCTCCTCTACAACATCTGAAGGATCCACCCTTTTCTTACCACCTACTCTACTCAGCTCCTGGTCCAAGCACTGATCCATTCCTGCTTGGACTACTGCCACTCTCTCCTTGCTGGCCTTCCAGATTCTGCCATCAGACCCCTGCAGCTCATCCAGAATGGTGCAACTTGCCTGGTCTACAACCTCCCTCATTCTTCCCATGTCACCCCTCTGCTTGCCAACCTGCACTGGCTACCTATTGCAGTTCGCATCAAATTTAAGACATTGGTGCTAACTTACCAGGCTCTCAAGGGGTTAGGGCCAGCATACCTCCAGAGACTGATCCACCCCTACACACCAGCCAGATCCCTACGCTCCACTACTACTGGTCACCTGGCCCCTCCTCCTCTCTGCTCCTGTCTAGCCTGCTCAAGACTGCTGTCTGTCCTGGTCCCCCATTGGTGGAATGACCTTCGTATTGAGGTCAGAACTGTCAACTCCCTGACCACCTTCAAGGACAGACTGAAGACTCACCTCTTCAGGCTGCACCTCTCCCTTTCTTCCCTGCCCACCGTGTAACTGCATTTTGGTCTTGACCAACCTAGGCTATATACGGTTTAGCCTGGGGTTAGCTGTTCTGAGTTCTCTATTTAGTTATACTTTTTATGGTTGGTTTGTTTCCTTGGCTGTTTGAGTATTGGTACTTCAACAGCATATTACACTAGGTATTGCTGTTACTTGTCCAGTTGGTACTAGAAATTTCTTGTCTAGAAGTTCAGCACTTTGTGTACCTGACTTTTTGACTTGTACATCACTGTGGATAAGAGCATTTGCTAAATGCCATGTAACATAATGTAATGTAATGTAATGATGCAAATCTGGATATGTATGTGGATACAGGATCCAGATATGTATGTGAATCCAGGAATTTTTTTTTTGTCTGTTCCCAATGTAACTCAAAAACTAGTGAACAGATTTTGATGAAAGTTGGTATACAGCTTTAGTATTATCCTAGGTTCAAGTTGTCTGATTTTGATCTTGATCTGGATCAGGATCCAGATTTTGGATCCGGATCAATTTTTTATCATCAAGATAACTCAAAAAGTCTTCTTCTTCTTCGCCTGTCCAGTGTGTTCTGGGTTGGGTCCTTTTCTTGGGGTTTCTTGGCTAATTAAGTACAGCTGGCTAGCCATTCTTCTGCTGCACTGTAAGGCAAAAAGTAGTGGATGGATTTTGATGAAATTTCGTATGTAGCTTTGTCCTAACCCAGCTAAGAGTTGGTTCACTTTTGGAAGTGATCTACATCCCAGATTAGTAAACAGCTGGATATTCTAATAGGTAGCTTGGCAGAGATATGGAGTCTGAGTACCCTTATTATTATTATCCATCCATCCATCCATCCATCCATCCATCCATTATCCATAACTGCTTATCCCGTGCAGGGTCGCGGGCAAGCTGGAGCCTATCCCGGCTGACTATGGGCGAGAGACAGGGAACACCCTGGACAAGTTGCCAGGTCATTGCAGGGCTGACACATAGAGACAAACAACCATTCACACTCACATTCACACCTACGGTCAATTTAGAGCCACCAATTAGCCTAACCTGCATGTTTTTGGACTGTGGGGGAAACCGGAGCACCCAGCAGAAACCCACACAGACACAGGGAGAACATGCAAACTCCACACAGAAAGGACCCCATTGGCCACTGGGCTCGAACCCAGAACCACCTATTATTATTATTATTATTATTATTATTATTATTATTATTAATTCATTGACTCATCCTGGTCAGGATCATGGAACCCATGTCTATTCTGAGTGTGAGGATGGAATATACGCTGGATGGGACCCCAGTCCATTACATGGCATACTATTATTATTATTCACTAAAGAAATACATTTAATCTTCAAACAAAAAATTTGAGAGACTTTGAATGCACCAGATCAAAGACACAACAAAACCAACTGACGGGATATGTGGAAGTTTCTTTGTTCTGTTCACGATCAAAGCTGGGTGAGAAAATGGGAACAGGACTCAACAGCCATTTGTCATGCATTCTAGTGTCAAGGGCAGAAATTCAGTCCGAGTCTGGAGTAGTTCAAAGCTGCACAGCAATGCAGTTAGAAACATGGCGTAAACCTTATCATGTGTATTTATCACATATCAGTTTATTTTCCAGACACGTTCCTGACCAACAGTACAACATATAAATCAAGGACATGTGTTTACATAGGGAAAAAAAATCCTTTGTTCAAAGGACTGTCACAGATTTGTCAAGGAAGTGGATGCAAGCTTAGATCAAGTTTATTTTTCAACAAAATATGAACAATGCAGACAACATATACCTTAGACACCGAAACATGAACTATAATCTATTGGGAGTGTAATGGATGACAAAAGACAAAAGTTAGACACAGACTGTGTACATGATGTGACGTAAATACTAGTGCTCATTAACCTGTATGTGAATCATGTGCTTGTGGTCATGTGATATGGTGCGTGTGCTTTGCAGTATCTGATGGGAGTTGTAGTCCTGTGCCGTAACCATGACAAGGATCATTACTGAAGAGACAGTGTGTAAAACTTAGCTATTGAGGTGTTTGTAAATGTACATCAAGAATCTTGTCCATTTTCCCAAAATACAAATGGAGTTATGAAAAAAATGAGAGAAAAGATCATATCTGAAGCTCTCCATCTTGCTCCTAGTTAATGTCTTATAAAATCCATGTCTTTCTTTGTCCAAAAGTGTGGAAGGTTCAACACCAACCACCTTCCCTAAAACTCCAAATTATTCCATCCATTATCCGTAACCGCTTATCCTGTGCTAGAGCTAGAGCCTATACCAGCTGACAATGGGCGAGAGGTGGGGTACACCATGGACAAGTTGCCAGCTCATCACAGGGCTGACACATAGGCTACGTTTACATTAGACCGTATCTGTCTCGTTTTCTTCGCGGATGCACTGTCCGTTTACATTAAACCGCCTGGAAACGCCGGGAAACGGGAATCCGCCAGCGTCCACGTATTCAATCCAGATCGTGTCAGCTCCGGTGCTGTGTAAACATTCAGAATACGTGGATACGCTGTGCTGAGCTCTAGCTGGCGTCTCATTGGACAACGTCACTGTGACATCCACCTTCCTGATTCGCTGGCGTTGGTCATGTGACGTGACTGCTGAAAAACGGCGCGGACTTCCGCCTTGTATCACCTTTCATTAAAGAGTATAAAAGTATGAAAATACTGCAAATACTGATGCAAATACTGCCCATTGTGTAGTTATGATTGTCTTTAGGCTTGCCATCCTTCCACTTGCAAGTGGTAAGTGATATGCGCTGGGATCACACACACAGCGGCTCAGTCCCGAATCGTGGCTTGTGCACTTCACTCGCGCGCTCTGTGAGCTGCGCAAGGCCGGAGTGCGCACCCTCCAGAGGGCACTCGCTGTTCAGGGCGGAGTGATTTGGAGCGCAGGATGCCTGCGGAGCCGAGCGTATCCGTGTATTGGTGTTGCTGTGTGCACCAAATCGTGTATTGGTGTTGCTGTGTGCACACTAATCGTTTTAAAAACGTTAATCTGATGATCCGCTGATACGGTCTAATGTAAACATGGGCATAGAAACAAACAACCATTCACACTCCCATTCACACCTACGTTCAATTTAGAGCCACCAATTAGCCTAACCTGCATGTGTTTGGACTGTGGGGGAAACTGTAGGGTGACCAGATTTCCCTAGTCTGAAACCGGGACACTTTTGCGCATGACCATGCTCGTGCACACACACCTTTTTTTTTATGTAAATGTGACACTCAGAGAGGTGCTCTTACTGTATCATTTTGTTGAAGCTCACATTTATCAACATCTCACATGAAATAAAACAAACAGGCATTTTGTTATCTAGTAGCGTAGTGGTATACAGATCAGTTAAATTATGGTCAGACAACAGATTTTGTAATGGCTGAGAATAGGCCAGGCTATGTCCATAGGCCAAATTTAAACTGATTTATTTCACCTGTTTGTGAGAACACCAAGAAGAATGCATATGTACATGTAGGCTATATCTCTAAAATTGTATGCACTATAGCATGAACTTAAAAAGTAGATATGTGACCTCAACATAGCCTAGGTCAGGATCAACCTTACTAACCATTCCCCACAACTGAATGAATAAAGCAAGATGTGTACAAAAGTGAACACTTTAATGGAAGGTGCAACAAGCTGTTCAACACAGCAATATGGGCAAACTGTCAGAATGGTATGTTAAACAGAAACAAAAAAGAGACAAGTGATTTGAGAATATATACCTACGGAAGCCGAGAGAGGCCCTTCATATAATCCTTTATTTTTTATTCACCTTGTTATCCCGAGATAACGACACAATTAATTCAGGATCTCGAGAAAACAACACAATTAATTCAGGATCTCGAGAAAACAAAACCGTTATTCCGAGATCTCGAGAAAACAAAACAATTATTTCATGATCTCGAGTAAACAGCTGAGAAATGGTTCATTCAGGTGCGCCAAGAGGCTTGTGATATGCTGACTTTGGGGCTATTTCTCATTCTGTATAGACGCAACTTTGGTCATTAGAATGTCTGGAATAATCGATCACCTAATAAGGCAATATTTTGATCAGGGGTTGACACAGGGAGAGATTGCATTAAGTCTTTTAATAAGGGATCATTTCAAAATTAGTCTGCGGCACCTCCGCAGAAGACTGGCCCAGCTTCGTCTCTACCGACGGAGATACAGTGATCCAGCTGAAATCACGGAATAACGGTTTTGTTTTCTCGAGATCACGGGATAACGGTTTTGTTTTCTCGAGATCTCGAATTAGTTGTGTTGTTTTCTCGAGATCCTGAATTAATTACGTTGTTATCTCGGGATAACAAGGTGAATAAAAAAAGATTATATGAAGGGCCTCTCGCGGCTTCCGTAAATATACACTCAAACAAAACAGCAGTAAAGGAGGAGAGGGGCGACAGCCCGAGGAAAGCCCCCACAGGAGCGCACAGCATTTGCAACATAGGCTACCCAACTCAGTACAAGAACAAAGCACTTACAGTGTGTGCAGTAGGCTTCGTGCGCGTTGTTCTGCATCTCTCGGAGGAAGGGGTAGGTGCCCTGTAAATCTTTGGAAAAGGTACATTTTCTTTTCGGCATAATTGCTGCGGCATTACTGCTGCTAGCTGCTAGACAAAGAACATTCGCGCCAGTTAATGTTTATTTTATTGTTGCATGGCAACACATTCTGTTGTCTGGAATAATGTGGCTAAATAAACACCCATGCCACAGGGCCAGGGGGCAGTAACCAGGAAAGTTTGCGATTCCTGTCAATTCATCAAAATAGTAAATGCACACATTTCTCCGTTAATGATTCCCACGCTGCTCAGTCGCAAACGTTGCGAGTGGTGAAAACCGGGACATATCCGTGTCCCGACAGACTTTTGTCAGGACTCGGGACACACAACCCCAAATCGGGACTGTCCTGGTAAAACTGGGACGTCTGGTCACCCTAGGAAACCGGAGCACCCGGAGGAAACCCACACAGACACAGGGAGAACATGCAAACTCCACACAGAAAGGCCCCAGTCAGCCACTGGGCTTGAACCCAGAACCTTCTTGCTGTGAGGCGACAGTTCTAACCGCTACACCACCCTGCCGCCCAACTCCAGATTATTGAGCCACTATAATAAAAGTGCTAACAGGAACTGACTTGTTTCGTGGATATTCCACAAAATACACAAGCCACACCAAATGTAACTATAAACAGATAAAAAAGCACGTCATTCTTGAGTAAATTTTAAAAATGTTCGCATTAGTATAAAAGGAATCAGAGTGTCCGCAACACAGTAGCTCACACAGCCGTACCATGAGAAACCAGACCCGTTTATAATTAGCCAAGTTGTTCTACATGAGAACAATTAGAACAATTTGATCTTCAAAACAAAACAATCAGCATTAAAAAAAAACATTGAAAACTGAGTGAGGAATAGTGATTCTCCTGAAAGTTCGTTAGCAACTTCTCATCATCTCTAGCCGCTTTACCCTTCTACAGGGTCGCAGGCAAGCTGGAGCCTATCCCAGCTGACTACGGGCAAAAGGCGGGGTACACCCTGGACAAGTCGCCAGGTCATCACAGGGCTGACACATAGACACAGACAACCATTCACACTCACATTCACACCTACGGTCAATTTAGAGTCACCAGTTAACCTAACCTGCATGTCTTTGGACTGTGGGGGAAACCGGAGCACCCGGAGGAAACCCATGCGGACATGGGGAGAACATGCAAACTCCGCACAGAAAGGCCCTCGCCGGCCCCGGGGCTCGAACCCAGGACCTTCTTGCTGTGAGGCGACAGCGCTAACCACTACACCACCATGCCGCCCTCGTTAGCAACTTGTTAATGAGAAATAAAAAAAATCAGGAAGTAACTTTTGTGCAGACTGATTAGATCTTCCAAACAAAACAATCAGAATCTCAAGGAGATTCAGGGAGGGGTAGCGATTTTTGTGAATTGTGGACAGACGGATGGACGCACGACGGACACTGCATGACAGCAGTAACTCATTGCCTACGGCCGGTGAGCTAATGAAACATTTCAAAAAACAGTGTGTGCCGTTATAGAAGTGTCTGCATGATTACACATGGTTATAGGCTTCATGGTGTGCATTTTGAAAATAAGAAATTGTTCGGGATCGGCCTGAGTCATGCAAAATTTATTTATAAAGCTGTGACTGGTTCACTGACACTTGTGTTCACATACAGAAATTTCTTCATGCTTAGTAATTCTTCATTTTATCCTGGGGAATTTTTTTCATGCTATCCTGGGAACACTGGATGTGAAGGAGGAACACCTTCTAGGCTTCAGAAAATAACAGTGACGTATGCAACGAGTGGCTATTATTTTCGACCATTACAGAAGAAATCGTAGCTTTGCATGCACAGTCACGATCACTATACGAGTGCATCTCAAAAAATTAGAATATTGTGAAAAAGTTCAATATTTTCCATCAGTTATTTAAGAAAGTGAAAATGTTATATATTATAGACTCATTACACATAAACTAAAATGTTTCAAGCATTTTTCTATTTTAATTTTAATCAGTATGGCATACAGTACAAAAACATTAAAAAAAACATCTCAAAATATTAGAATATTTCATTTCGAGTTTGAGTAAAACAGTATGAACACAGTGTATCTCTCGGTCTAGTTTAGTACACACAACCACAATCATGGGGGGTAAGCCACAAAAGGTCATTGCTGAAAAGGGTGGCTGGAAAAGGTGCGCAAGCAACAGGGATGGCCGCAGTCTTGAGAGGATTGTCAAGAAAAGTTGATTCAAGAACTTGGGAGACCTTCACAAGGAGTGGACTGAGGCTGGTGTCAGTGTATCAAGACCCGTCACGAACAGACATCTTCAAGAAAGGGGATACAACTTTCGCATTCCTAATATCAAGCTACTCCTGAGCCAGAGACAATGTCAGAAGTGTCTTATCTGGGCTAAGGAGAGAAAGAAATGGGCTGTTGCTCAGTGGTCCAAAGTCCTCTTTTCAGATGAAAGTACATTTTGCATTTACTTTGGAAATCACGGTTCTAGAGTCTGGAGGAAGAGTGGAGAGGCACAGAATCCAAGGTGTTTGAAGCCCAGTGTGAAGTTTCCGCAGTCTGTAATGATTTGGGGTGCCATGTCATCTGCTGGTTGTTGGTCCACTGTATTTTATCAAGTCCAAAGTCAACACAGCCATCTACCAGGAGATTTTAGAGCACTTCATGCTTCCATCTGCTGATGAGCTTTTTGGAGATGCTGATTTCCTTTTCCAGCAGGACTTAGCACCTACCCACAGTGCCAAAACTACTACCAAATGGTTTGCTGACCATGATATTACTGTGTTTGATTGGCCAGCCAACTTGCTTGACCTGAACCCCATAGAGAATCTATGGGGTATTGTCAAGAGGAAGATGAGAAACACCCGACCCAAAAATACAGATACGCTGAAGGCCACTATCAAAGCAACCTGGGCTTCAATAACACCTCAGCAGTGCCACAGACTGATCACCTCCATGCCACACCGCATTGATACAGTAATTCATGGTAAAGGAGCCCCAACCAAGTACTGAGTGTATAAATGAATACTTTTCAGAAGTTGGACATTTCTGTATTGTAAATCCTTTTTTTGATTGATCTTAGGGAATATTCTAATAATTTGAGATACTGGATTTCTGATTTTCATGAGCTATAAGCCATAATCATCAAAATTAAAACAAAAAAGGTTTTAAATATTTCACTTTACATGTAATGAATATAGAATATATGAAAGTTTACCTTTCTGAATTAAATTATGAAAAAAAGGAACTTTTTCATGGTATTCTAATTTTTTGAGATGCACTAATATATATATATTTTTTTTTACTGTGCAAAAGTCTGAGGCACCCTATTTTTTTCATACCAACTTTTTTATAGATTTCTATTTTATGACTTCTACATTGGGGCGGCACGGTGGTGTAGTGGTTAGCACTGTCGCCTCACAGCAAGAAGGTTCTGGATTCAAGCCCAGAGGCCGATGGGGCCTTTCTGTGTGGAGTTTGGATGTTCTCCCCATGGGTTTCCTCCGGGTGCTCCGATTTCCCCCACAGTCCAAAAACATGCAGGTTAGGCTAATTGCTGGCTCTAAATTGACCATGAGTGTGAATGGTTTTGTGTCTCTATGTGTCAGCCCTGTGATGATCTGGCAACTTGTCCAGGGTGTACCCCGCCTCTCGCCCATAGTCAGCTGGGATAGGCTCCAGCTTGCCTGCGACCCTGTACAGGATAAGCGGTTACAGATAATGGATGGATGGATGGACTTTTACATTATTGAGTCGGTACAAAAACATTTTAGAGTTCCAAACGTTCATTTTTTTTCCAGCACAAAGTTAAATGTTACAGAAAAAAAACTATATCTGAGCAGCATATTACATAAGAGAGCACTTTTCAGATTAAAAAAGAAACCATAATGAAGGCTACTGGGTTTTGGTGCAAAATGAAGAAGCGAGTGTGACAGTCAAAGTGTCCAGAAGAACTGTGGCTGGTTCTGTAAGATGCTCAGTAAAACCTACAGCTCATTTCCGCATAAAACTGCACTCCTTGGACCCGAGACTACTATGTTTTTTAAAAGCAAAGGGTCGTCTCACACCAAATATTGACTTTGTTTCATTTATTATGGCTTACTGCTTACTGTTTATAGAATTTTTTAATGTTGAAACATTTAATTTCATTATTCTTTAAGCCATTTTTGGTTGACAGCATTTCTTTATACCGGTATGTGTCTAAGACTTTTGCACACATCACTCTGCTTCTTAGCTATTAGGCTGAGTTGAGGGAAACTTTGAGAAAGGCAAACACACTGCAGTAGGCCCAGATTTAGAAACCTCCTTGACGTCATAATTTTGCTACAGTGGGATACCAAGAGTCCATGCGAAAGTGTCTGTGTGCTGAATCACTGCCTGCAGGAAGCAGATAAATCTGAGTATTCTCAGTGTTGGCATGTAATGAGGTTGTTTTAAGGTCTAAAGTTGCATCCAAGCTGTAATCCTGTGGCTCTCAGTCTAAAGTAATAAACTGAAGGTACAGCCTTACCAATGGTGCTAAACAGCAGATTTAAACAGTTTTGCTAAAAAAAAACAAAAAAAAGCACCTCATTATCAGGCAAAAAGTCCAAAAGTGCCACTATGAACTCTAGACTTCAGACAAAGTTCTGAGTTTAACACAGTCTGAACATAGATTGAACTCCTGTTAATGACCAGGTGTAGCTGGAAAAAAAAAAAAAGATGCATCGCTGTAATAGAGCCATGCCAATTTGATTGTATGTCTTTTTTGTACAGAAAAACTGCATTTGTTGTAAATAAACCTTTAGAACAGAGATACAGTCCAGTGCTAAAGTCTTAGGCACGTGTAAAGAAATGTTGTCGACCAAAAATGGCTTAAAAAATAATGAAATGAAATGTTTCAACATTAAAAAAAATACCATAAACCATAATGAGTAAGCCATAATAAATGTAACAAAGTCAGTATTTGGTGTGAGACGACCCTTGGCTTTTAAAAAACATAGTAGTCTCAGGTCCAATGAGTGCAGTTTTATGCGGAAATGAGCTGTAGGTTTTACTGAGCATCTTCCAGAACCAGCCGCAGTTCTTCTGGACACTTTGACTGTCACACTCGCTTCTTCATTTTGCACCAAAACCCAGCAGCCTTCATTATGCTTTTTTTTTTTCATCTGAAAAGTGCTCTCTTATGGAATATGCTGCTCAGATACAAACTGTTTTTCTGTAACATTTAATTTTGTGCAGGAAAACAAACATTTTCAACTCTAAAATATGTTTGTACTGACTCAATAATGCAGAAGTCATAAAATAGAAATCTATAACAAAGTTTGTATGAAAAAAAAATAGGGTGCCTAATACTTTTGCATACTGTAAATACTTTATGTATTTAAAGTATCTCCTCATGAGGTCCTCTTGTATATTTTTAAAACTGAGAGAAATGTCTTTTTTAACCATTTACAGTATATTTGGGGGCGGCACGGTGGTGTAGTGGTTAGCACTGTCGCCTCATAGCAAGAAGGTCCGGGTTCGAGCCCCGTGGCCGGCGAGGGCCTTTCTGTGTGGAGTTTGCATGTTCTCCCCGTGTCCGCGTGGGTTTCCTCCGGGTGCTCCGGTTTCCCCCACAGTCCAAAGACATGCAGGCTAGGTTAACTGGTGACTCTAAATTGACCGTAGGTGTGAGTGTGAATGGTTGTCTGTGTCTATGTGTCAGCCCTGTGATGCCCTGGCGACTTGTCCAGGGTGTACCCCGCCTTTCGCCCGTAGTCAGCTGGGATAGGCTCCAGTTTGCCTGCGACCCTGTAGAACAGGATAAAGTGGCTAGAGATAATGAGATAAGATGAGATTCATAAGTGTGTGATGAATAAAGTTGTGCTTTCTTTTTTTCAGTGTATCATTCAACCACTACCAACATGGGCCAAATCATGACTAATGGGGAATAGGACAGGGCTTAGCGAAAGTGTTAATTAATACTGGTATTACTGATTAGCTCTTCTCCCATACTGCTATTTCTGCAAAATGTGTAAAGTTTGGCAGGTCTGAGAGAGGTACATTTATTTTTGGTGTTTTCCATTCCACCCTTCACTCTGCCCCAAGCAATCAATTCCTTTACACCTCACAGTTGAAATACTTCTGCTTCAAAACAAGAAAATCACCAGACTGCACTGACTAAAGCTCCATGTCATATTCCACACTTGACTTCATTGGGTTTTCTCTCTCACCAGTTGACTAGTCACCAGCCCTGCTTCATCACAAGTGTCACACTTGTGTATTTTGTATTTTTTTTTATAGGTTTATGACCTTATTCCTATTTGTTGATTACCTTTCTGGGTTGTACATTGCGTAGCCTATATTTCATTGAGTTAATAACAGGAAAATCATCTGCATTAGACCAGATATATAATACCAATCAAAAGTTTGGACACACCTTCTAATTCAATGTTTTTTCTTTATTTTTACAAATTAAAAGACACGTCATGTCTTAAAGTAATGATTAATGATGGATGTCCTTTCCCTTTACTTACAGTGGTGCTTGAAAGTTTGTGAACCCTTTAGAATTTTCTATATTTCTGCATAAATATGACCTAAAACATCATCAGATTTTCACACAAGTCCTAAAAGTAGATAAAAAGAACCCAGTTAAACAAATGAGACAAAAATATTATACTTGGTCATTTATTTATTGAGGAAAATGATCCAATATTACATATCTGTGAGTAGAAAAAGTATGTGAACCTTTGCTTTCAGTATCTGGTGTGACCCCCTTGTGCAGCAATAACTGCAACTAAACATTTCTGGTAACTGTTGATCAGTCCTGCACACCGGCTTGGAGGAATTTTAGCCCATTCCTTTCGATTGGATTAAGGTCAGGACTTTGACTTGGCCATCCCAAAACATTAACTTTATTCTTCTTTAACCATTCTTTGGTAGAACGACTTGTGTGCTTACAGTCATTGTCTTGCTGCATGACCCACCTTCTCTTGAGATTCAGTTCATGGACAGATGTCCTGACATTTTCCTTTAGAATTTGCTGGTATAATTCAGAATTCATTGTTCCATCAATGATGGCAAGCCGTCCTGGCCCAGATGCAGCAAAACAGGCCCAAACCATGATACTACCACCACCATGTTTCACAGATGGGATAAGGTTCTTATGCTGGAATGCAGTGTTTTCCTTTCTCCAAACATAATGTTTCTCATTTAAACCAAAAAGTTCTATTTTGGTCTTATCTGTCCACAAAACATTTTTCCAATAGCCTTCTGACTTGTCCACATGATCTTTAGCAAACTGCAGATGAGCAGCAATGTTCTTTTTGGAGAGCAGTGGCTTTCTCCTTGCAATCCTGCCATGCACACCATTGTTGTTCAGTGTTCTCCTGATGGTGGACTCATGAACATTAACATTAGCCAATGTGAGAGAGGCCTTCAGTTGCTTAGAAGTTACCCTAGGGTCATTTGTGACCTCGCCGACTATTACACGCCTTGCTCTTGGAGTTATCTTTGTTGATTGACCACTCCTGGGGAGGGTAACAATGGTCTTGAATTTCCTCCATTTGTACACAATCTGTCTGACTGTGGATTGGTGGAGTCCAAACTCTTTAGAGATGGTTTTGTAACCTTTTCCAGCCTGATGAGCATCAACAACACTTTTTCTAAGTTCCTCAGATATCTCCTTTGTTTGTGCCATGATACACTTCCACAAACATGTGTTGTGAAGATCAGACTTTGATAGATCCCTGTTCTTTAAATAAAACAGGGTGCCCACTCACACCTGATTGTCATCCCATTGATTGAAAACAGCTGACTCTAATTTCACCTTCAAATTAACTGCTAATCCTCGAGGTTCACATACTTTTTTCACTCACAGATATGTAATATTGGATCATTTTCCTCAATAAATAAATGACCAAGTATAATATTTTGTCTCATTTGTTTAACTGGGTTCTCTTTATCTACTTTTAGGACTTGTGTGAAAATCTGATATTGTTTTAGGTCATATTTATGTAGAAATATAGAAAATTCTAAAGGGTTCACAAACTTTAAAGCACAACTGTAGTTGAGTGGCGTTGTGAGTCAGAACGCAAAGCAAACTACAAACATGGCTTCCCAAGACTACAACGCCCAAGGTTCACAGTGCCCCCTGTCTCTGTCTTATTAACTTCAGCTGTCTCTCATTAAGAATCATCAGCAATGCTACTTAAAGGGGTACCAAATATAATATATACAGTTGCTGATGTGACAAAGTAACGTATTCTTAAGTATTCTATCAAATTTATATACTAGAAAACAATGAAATATCTTGGTAATTGTAAATATAACACTTTATATGCTAAACCACACAAGAGTCGCCATTTTTAAAAGACCGTGACGTCAGCGCTACCCACTGCACTAGCGGAACTCTCCGAAATAGAGGAGATAAGCGTGTAATCATGGCGTCGGGCGCATCAAGTGAAAGCGACAGCTCTGTCGAATCATACGAAGAGATCCCGCAAAACACACTGCAAGCAGGCTATGGCTTAGAAGGGTACCAGTTTGAACCTAGGAGAGGTACTATGTAGTGGAAGTTCATTATGTCTAACTATTAAAGCTATTTTAAGTTCGTTTCTTAAGACAAGGATTTTTTAAGATGTTACCTTGTTGACAGTTTCGGCGAGAATCTTCCGCCTTCTTCAAAACAGTCACCAGATGTCGAGTGGTGACGTGCCTTATCAGCTGATGTTACGCTACGGAGGCGTGAACATCCCGCCCAATTTGACAGGTAGTTCACGCCTCCTGCTGTCAGGTCGCTCCCCCAGGACACATCTGGTGACTGTTTTGAAGAAGGCGGAAGATTCTCGCCGAAACTGTCAACAAGGTAACATCTTAAAAAATCCTTGTCTTAAGAAACGAACTTAAAATAGCTAGGAGAGGTACTCTCGACTCCGGTGATGAAATAAGGGAAGAAAGCTCGGATGACGGCGAGGATGAGACTGATGCTGACCATGGGCATGGCGAGCGTGGGGCAGAGCGTCTGCGTGCAGGTGACATGGCGTGGTGCTCGTGCGGAAAATGTAACGTGGAGTTGCTCACGAGTCTAGCAGAATTTATTTGCTGCAATGAGATAGGCGCCACCCGTGGACTTGCGAAATCGTCGCAAGAGGCAGAAACAGGTATTTCACACGTGCTATTCCCAACCTCAATGAGCCAACACAACTGGGCACATACATACGTCATGAGTGTTACGCAGAGAAAATGAACGTGCATTCTGATTGGATAAAATTAATATCATGGCGGGCTGTTCAAACTGCGGAAATAGTTTGCTCGAGCTACTTTCAAAACACTAACCTTAGAACAAAAAACTTTTGTAAGTCTTGAATAAGGTTCGTTAATGTGTGTTTTATTGTTATATTTACTCTATATATTGCCTTTTCTTCCCCTTTAAGCCTCTCCCTCAGTGTAAAGTATCGTTCTGTGTCTTTCCAGTTGTACCAAGCCTTTCTAGTCTACCTGCTTTCCTGTCGTTGAACTTTTGCTACATTTTCCTGTTATCTGCCTCTGTCCTCTCTCTGACATTCTGTTCACCAATCGCCTGAGCCTTGCCTGGCTTTGACTATGAGTTTGCTCACCAATTTGTCTATGTTTCCTGTTTGCATCCCCGCTCTCCCCTGCACATGCATCCATGAGTGCCTGCAATCTGACAGTGGTTCTTGATATAATATGGATTACTACAGTTGTGGTGTGGAAGAAGGCTCTCATCTCATTATCTCTAGCCGCTTTATCCTGTTCTACAGGGTCGCAGGCAAGCTGGAGCCTATCCCAGCTGACTATGGGCGAAAGGCGGGGTACAGCCTGGACAAGTCGCCAGGTCATCACAGGGCTGACACATAGATACAGACAACCATTCACACTCACATTCACACCTACGGTCAATTTAGAGTCACCAGTTAACCTAACCTGCATGTCTTTGGACTGTGGGGGAAACCGGAGCACCCGGAGGAAACCCACGCGGACACGGGGAGAACATGCAAACTCCACACAGAAAGGCCCTCGCCGGCCATGGGGCTCGAACCCGGACCTTCTTGCTGTGAGGCGACAGCGCTAACCACTACACCACCGTGCCGCCCTGAAATAAGGCTATTTACTATATTTTTATTATTAGCTCATCTGGCCGACAGGTGATGAGCTTATACCATCATCTGTTGTCCGTCGTCCATCCATCATCCGTCTGACATCGTCCACATTTCACGAAAATCACTTCTTCTCTTTCAATTCTTCACCAATTTTTATTATTTTTGACATGAAGGTAGGGGTACCTAGGGTGCATATAACTTCTATCTAGATTTGCTTAATTACAATTATGAATGAAGTTATGGACCAATTAAGCCTTAATGAGCAGTTCAACGGAAATTGCTGCTTCTTGGTCAATTCCTTGCCATTTTAGATTCTTTCTGGCAAATAGGTCAGTATTCCTAGGTTGGATATAGCGTCTATATATAGCTTGTATATAGTGGATATAGCTTGCAACATTTATTGCGCAGGCGGCACGGTGGTGTAGTGGTTAGCGCTGTCGCCTCACAGCAAGAAGGTCCTGGGTTCGAGCCCCGGGGCCGGTGAGGGCCTTTCTGTGCGGAGTTTGCATGTTCTCCCCGTGTCCGCGTGGGTTTCCTCCGGGTGCTCCGGTTTCCCCCACAGTCCAAAGACATGCAGGTTAGGTTAACTGGTGACTCTAAATTGACCGTAGGTGTGAATGTGAGTGTGAATGGTTATCTGTGTCTATGTGTCAGCCCTGTGATGACCTGGCGACTTGTCCAGGGTGTACCCCGCCTTTTGCCCGTAGTCAGCTGGGATAGGCTCCAGCTTGCCTGCGACCCTGTAGAAGGATAAAGCGGCTAGAGATAATGAGATGAGATGAGATTTATTGCGCAAGGTGGCCCACTTTAGATCGTTCCTTCTGGACTAGACTGGGCAGAAGTGAGCGACACCTTCACTGACGGTCTTGTTTTTGGTATTCTAGCTAATATGCACGTCTGTTGAAAGTGCTGGTTGAGACTTCAGTGTGTTTTTTATTTGGTGAGTGAGCTACGCCATCATTGACAGTCTTTACAACCGTGGTGAGCAGAAAAGCATCTCAGCATGCAACAGAAAACAGAACAACACACTGGGTTCCACTCCTGTAGCCAAGAACAGGGATCGTAGAACCAAGAACAAGTTCCTGTTAAAGTGGCCGGTGAGTGTGTGCGCAATATTTGACTGTTGGTTGTGCTTTTCTTGTTTTTATTGCACTTTTATTTTTACCTCTATTTATTTTCTATTTACTGTCATTTTGTATTTCTTTGTAATTTTCTAATTGTTAAGGCGTCACGAACAGAATTTTATTGTGTCAAACACAACAGTAACAAAACTCTCAATCCTTGAATCCAAGTCCTCATGGTGGTTCTTCTTCTTCTTTTTTAAAATGTCATTTAGTTGGGGCTTTATTCTGCACTTGCAAACTCCTGCACTCTCACATCATTCCTAGATTACACACTACGGGCTTGATTATTTAGTATGTGTCCTAACATCCCAAATCAAACATTAACATTTTGCACTAATTGCATGAGACAGACTCACAGAATTTGAAGAGCTTCCACAGGAACTGATTTTAAAACTCACAAACGTTAGTTCTAAGATGCTGGGCCAAATGTGTATCTGGGGTGTAAAAAAAAAAGGCAAAAAAACAACCAAAAAAAAAAATAAATAAGCATCCTGTCATCCATTAAAACCTCCACTGGGCCACAGTGTAGAGAAAAGTTCCATACTTAACTTTTTTGGTGGTTCTTGCACATTATTCAGATGTTACTAATTAAACGAGACCGTCAATGACGCCGTAGCACACTCCGGCCCTGTCTAGTCCAGAAGGAACGATCTAAAGTGGGCAACCTTGCGCAATAAATGTCTCAAGCTATATACACTATATAGAAGCTATATACACCCTAGGAATACCGACCTATTTACCAGAAAGAATCCAAAACGGTGAGGAATTGACCGAGAAGAAGTGATTTTTGTTGAATTGCTCACTCATTAAGGCTTAATTAGTCCATAACTTCATTAATAATTGTAATTAAGCAAATCTGGGTAGAAGTTATATGCACCCTAGGTCCCCCTACCTTCATGCCAGAAAGAATCAAAGTCGGTGAAGATTTGAGGGACAAGAAGCGATTTGTGTGGAAACTGCTCGTTAGGGATTGATATTAAGTACTCCATATCTTCATTATTAATTGCAATTATGCAAATTAGGGTAGAAGCTATATGCACCCCAAGCAGACCTACCTTCCTGCCAAAAAGAATAAAAGTCATTGAAGAATTGAGAGAAAAGAAGCGATTTTTGTGAAACGTGGACGACGTCGGACGAATGACTGTTACGTCCTCCTACCACTAGGGGCCCCCAGTACATTTTTGTATGGTTGCTGCACCTAATTGTTTTACAGGTGGCTGGTGTAGAGCCAATGATGTCTCCCCTATAAATACTAGGGTGGGAGCCTGAAAACGCTCTCTCTCCTCGGGGGCTGGCTCCACGCCTATCTGATGCCTGCTTGTTTCTCCTTTGTGGTTGGTTTCCCCTTTGTATATACTTTAATTTTTTGTTGGTTCTCCCTTGGTTTGTTCTGTTATTATTTTACAATAAAATACCCCTAGACTTAAACGAGCCCTGTGACTTTTGTCATAGATGTTACACTGCTACATCAGTTTGTAACAATGACGGACAACACATGATGGCATAAACCCATCACCTGTTGGCTGGATGAGTTAATAATATTGGCTGGCATTGAGTGGTATATCAGATATATTCCATTCAGCTAGCATGATACTGATTGAACGAGCTCAAGATGAGTAGCTGAATGGAATATATCTGATATACCATGAAAAAAAGCCATTATTATTATTATTATTATTCATTCATTCATTCATTATCTCTAGCCGCTTTATCCTTCTACAGGGTCGCAGGCAAGCTGGAGCCTATCCCAGCTGACTACGGGCGAAAGGCGGGGTACACCCTGGAGAAGTCGCCAGGTCATCACAGGGCTGACACATAGACACAGACAACCATTCACACTCACATTCACACCTACGGTCAATTTAGAGTCACCAGTTAACCTAACCTGCATGTCTTTGGACTGTGGGGGAAACCGGAGCACCCGGAGGAAACCCATGCGGACACGGGGAGAACATGCAAACTCCACACAGAA